>NW_006400244.1:425755-514934 GCF_000299155.1 Elephantulus edwardii | reverse complement strand
GTTGGCGCAGGATAGAGCAGGGTTTAGGGCTGTTGTGCATAGGGTCGCTATGAGTCGGAAACGACTCGACGGCACATAACAACAACAACAACATGTCAAGAAGTGTGAGGATGACGCAGGACAGGACTAGGTTCAGATATTTTGTTCATAGGGTCAGTATGAATCGTACTTGACTCAATGGCACCTAAAAACTACAACAGACCATTCTTATTCCTTTCTTCACTCAGTCAGGGCCTTTGTTCCCGGGGAATTTCCTCAGGTCCATGTAATACCTGGGACCCTGGCCTTTTCCAAAAAGCTACTACATGTCTCAGGATTTGGATCACTGGGCCAATCTTTGACAAGAAGAAACCCACTCACTCTTCATGATGCCAAATTAAAAGATGAATACAAGCAAGACTTAAAAAAAAAAGCATGTGGTTTGAACCCATCAGCTGCTCCATGAGGAAATCTCTCTCCTATGTGATTTACCATCTCTGAACACATGCTGGAGGGTCGTCATTAGTTCACAGCAACATTACCTACCTAAACTAACCCAATCAGAGACAGAAATGTGAAAAGACCTATTACAAAAGAAGTTGAATAGGTCACAAAAACACTCCCGATTTAAAAAAAAAGTCCAGGCTCGGACAATTTCAAATTTTACCAAGCAATTAGAAATGAGCTGACACTGTTGTTATTATTAGGTGCCATTGAGTCCATTATGACTCACAGCGATTCTATCCTATACCATCCTCACACTTCCTGATACACAAGAGCCCACTGCGGCATTGTGTCAATCTACCTGATGGAGAGTATTTGTCGCCATCCTTCCCAGCATCATGTCCTTCTCCAAGGAATAGCCCTGCCTACCAACATGCCCAAAGTATGTGAGGCAAAGCCTCATCATTCTTACCTCCAAAGAGCATTCCAGCTGCACTCTCTCTAAGACCTATCTGTTTATTCTTTTGGCCATCCATGGGATGTTCAGTGCTCTTCTCCAACACCACAGCTCAAAAGCATCAATTTTTAATCCGTCATTCTTATTCATTGTCCAGCTCTCAGATATATAGTAAGTGACTGGAAAGACTGTCCTGAGTGAGAAGTACCTTAGTCCTCAAACTGACATCATTACTCCTCAATAATTTGGAGGGGTCCCTAACTGTAGATTTTCCCCATGCAATGCATCTCCTTATTTCCTGACTGCTGATACCAAAGGTAATGATTCTGACACTAGATCTACTCAAATTAATTCAGAATATAGAAAAAGAGAATTATTTTCAAACTCATTCTCTGAAGCAAAAAAAACAAAACCCCACAATACCAAAGTCATGCAAAGCAACCATTAAAAAAAAGAAAGAAAGAAAATAGAACAAAATCCCTCAGGAAGATGCAAAAGTCTTCAACAAAATCTTAGATAATCAAATCCAAAAGAACATAAAATAAAATTCACCATAATTAAGTGGGCTTCATCCCAAGTATGCAAGGATGGTTCAATATTAGAAAGCCAATCACTTCAATTTACCACATCAATAAAAACCAAAGGAAAAGAGTCATCACATGAACATCTCAATAACGCAGAAAAAGCATTTCACAAAATTTAACACTTTACTAAGAAAAATCACTCAACAAAATAGAAATAGAAGGGAAATTACTCAGCATAATAAAAAAAAATCTATATACAAGAAATAGGGAACTCTGGTGGTCTAATAGTAAGAAGCTGTGGTGCAATCCTCAAGACACACAGTTCAAGGCCACCAGGTGCTCCAGAGGAGAAGGACGGGAAATCTCCCATGCAATTAACTGCCTATGAAAACCCAGAGAGTCAGCTATGGTTGGGTTGGTTCCATCTCTGCAATTTAGATAGAGGAAGAACTTTTGTTTGATAAGCTGGTAGAGCAGTCAGGGAATGGCACTCAAAATGGATGAAGCTCCATGAGCTGTTTTGGATTCAGCTTTTTAAAAGGGAAACAGACAAGGGCTTTCTTTCTCTATTGTGTATGACTGGCCTAGGAGGAGACTGTCCCTCCTTCTCCAGTGGAGCATCTGGTGGATTTGGATAAGGGCTTTCTTGTTGGTGGGTTTATATGCAGTGGGAATTTACAAGGTGGGAGTTGATGTCAGCTTTTTACAGGTCTTGGGAGGTGGAGAGGGTCCTGTATTCAGGAAAATCCCCACCCTCCATATATGGGGACTGTTTGTGCAGTTTGATAGGAAATGTACATTCTTCCAAGGTTGCAGCTTCCCCCTCCTCCCTTACAGATAAGAGCATTACATGCAGAACTTGAAGTCTCTGTCCCTCCCTTGGGAATTCTCTTGGGAGAGGGAGGGAGCTACCTCTCAGGATGATAGTTGTTATTGTTAAACATTGTCAAGTCAACTAACACTCACAGAGATCCCTGCTCCATTTTTACTGAAACGCACTAAAACATCTGGGAAGAAGTTGAAGGCTAGCTATCACTTATGATGATCTGATCCACAATCAGTACCTGGGCCTAGTTTTCACAGCTGACATTGAGGTTCTCCAACTACTTTTCCCATATATGTAATCAATCGGATTCCCGTATAGGCTGTCAGGTAAAATCTAGTTGTATAGTCACCATTTGTGTTTCTTATAAAAGGTATTTGCAATGAGTAAGTTATTGGATTGTATAGAATTCTATCATTCTGTCTCCAGTCTTATGTCTGTCATAAAGTCTATGTTTCTTGACTATCGATCCTTCTTCCTTGTTGCCAACTTTTGCATTCATGATTACTAATTTTTCTTGGTTGCACGTTCAATGGATTTCCAATTGCAACAGTTGGTAGAAGTCATCTCTTTCATCCTCATTGGCTCTGATTGTTGATGTATAAATTTCAATGATAATGGCATTTAAAGGTCTTCCTTGTATGCGTATGGTTATTATCCTATCACTTACAACTTGGTATTTAAGATGGATCTAGAAATGGTCTTTTTAACTATGAATGCCACCCTCTTTTTTTTTTCTCACCTTTCCATTTCCAGTGGACCTGAGGCATTTGCTGCAGAAGGTCAAGGACTGCAAGGACTGCAGCCTTCTATATGGATTGAAGCTCAACATCAAGAAAAAAAAAGATTCTCACCACTGGGCCAGTTGGCAGCATCATGATAGATGGTGAAGAGATTAAGATTGTTAACAGCTTCAGCTTGCTTGGCTCCACACAATAAGCACTCTTTCCAGGAGGAAATTAAAAGATTAATTGCACAGACAAAATCTGCTGTTAGGGTCCTCTACAGAAAATTGAAGAGAAATAATGTCAGCCAGGAGGCTGAGGTACACAACAGAGGAAACAAAAAAAATCACAATTAAGTGATAGGCCCTGAAGGGCTGACTCACTCCAGGCTGACAACCTATCTCACTGACAACCACCACAGCCAACCAGCAGGTTCCTTGCCTAACTGTTATACAACTACTTCCTCTGCCAGAAGATGGCCCCTTCCTCCCTTTTATCCTTCCTCTCTTTTTAAAGGCAGGCTCCTCTTCATGTCACGTGCAAACTTCTCTGACTCATCCTGCAAGCCTGTCTGTTTCTCCCTCTCTTTGGCCTGGGTCAGAGAACCTCACCCAAGAGTCTGAGAGCCACAATAAAAGCTTCTTTGCTTACTTTTGGTTCTCGCACCTTTTACCTAACATTAAGTTTAAAATACATAGTCTTAAAATCAGTAAAAGTAGTATAATAACGAGTGGTCCTACAAGAGGAAGAAACCAGGTCACAGATTACTGTTGTTTGTTGTTATGTGCCTTTGAGTTGCTTGCATAGCAATCTTATGTACAACAACTTTGAACTCTTTGTCTTGGGCCAACTTCTTTGTCTCTGACACACCTACTCTTATTACCTCAGTCACTGAGTCAATCCATCTCATCCAGGGTCTGTCTCTTTTGCTCTGTCCCTTCACCCTTCCAAGCATGTGTCCCTCCCCAGGACTGGTCCCTTGCCACAACATGCCCAAAGTACATCAGATGAAGCTTCAGAATAATTTCCTCCAGGAAGCAGTCTGCTTTCCCCCTCTCCAGGACGAACCTGTTTGTTCTCTTAGCAGTTGATAGTATATTCAGTACTCTTCTATCATCTTTAGTCACTGTCCAGCTTTCTGATGCACAGCAAGTAATGGCAAAAAGATCATGGCCTGGATCAGGCACATCTTAGTCTTTATACTGACATAACTGCTCCTCAGCACTCTGGAGAGGTTCCTGATCGTAGACTTCCCCAGTGAAATTTGTCTTTTGATTTCCTGACTTCTGGTGCCAAGAGTGCTGATTGTGGAGCTGAACAAGCTGTAATTGTTAACAAACTCACTCTTTTCTCCATTTATCATGGTGCTGCCAATTGGCCCAGTGGTGAAAATCTTTGTTTTCTTGACGTTGAGCTTCAAATCATATTGAAGATTACAGTCCTTGACCTTCTGTAGCAAGCACTTCAGTTCCTCCTCAGTTTCAGCAAGCAAGGTTGTGTTATCTGCCTAACAGTTTGTTGATGACTCATCCTCCAATACTGATGTCACATTCCTCCTCTTAAAGTCCAGCCTCTCATATGATCTGTTCTGCGTACAGACTAAAAGAGCAATGAAAGAGAATACATCACTGATGCACTCATTTCCTAACCATGTTGTGCTTCCTTGGTCTGTTCTGACTACTGCCTCCTGGTTCAAGCAGGAGCACAGTCAAGTGTTCTGGGATTCCCATTCTCCTCAAAGTTAGTCACAATTTGTTGTGATCTACACGGTCAAATGCCATAGTCAAGGAAACAGATAGACATTCCTCTGGTACTCTTTGCTTTTAGCCAAGATTCATCTGTCATCGTCAGTGATTTCCCCAGTGCCACAGCCTCCTCTAAACCTTGCTTGTATTTCTGGTAGTTCTCTATTAATGTAGTGTTCCAGTCATTTTGGGATAATCTTCAGCAGGATTTTGCTAGTGTATGGTATTAGTGATGCTATCAAAGGGAAAGAAAACAGGAATGTGAATTGTTTGGAAAAACTGTTTGCTTTTGTAAATAGGGGTTGGAGGATGTGCCAACAAGGTAACAATTTCAGTGAGGTGAGAGAAAGTACCAGGTAGATGTAAGCAAAATTAGGCCAGGTGTCAGATGGGAGTGAGTGGGTGGTGGAAGATTCTTAGATGGACAAAAGTAAATCTGTGGGAGCTTGGAGAGGTACATAAAGGTTGAGAAGAGAGAACAGCTGGCCTAATGCAGTGCTGAAGGGCAAGCCTGCTGTGCCCAGTCAAAACACAGCAGCTTGACTATCTTGTTGTTATGGGCCGTCATTTGCGACTCATAGCGACCCTATGTACAACAGCCCTAAACCCTGCTCTATCCTGTGCCAATCGCACTGCCTCTGACACACCCATCCTGATGACCCCAGTCACTGAATCAATCCATCTCATAGAGGGTCTTCCCCTCTTGCACGTCCCTCCACCCTCCCATGCATGATGTCCCTCTCCAAGGACCTGTCCCTCCTTGCAACATGCCCAAAGTCTGTCAGATGAGGCCCCAGAATCCTTACCTTCAAGGAGTAGCTTGTTTTAACCCCCTCCAGGATTAATCTGTTTGTTTTCTTGGCAGTCCACGATACATTCAATACTCTTCTCCAGCACCACAGCTCAAAGGCATCAAATATTCCGTTTTCTTATTAAAACACTCAAATTACAGACTTTAAGAAGAACTTCAAGATAGTTTTCTGGCAGCTTCACCGACCTATTTCCCACAAAGTTCCTTTTATCATTCACATACAACTTTAGCATCTGATATAGAAAATTTCACTGCATAACAAAAGAACTACTAAACTAAAGCAGGTCTCATTTACATATGGCCTCATCCCTACCAGGAATAAAAAATGGTCTTCAGTCTCTCACTGCATGCCAATTTAACAAAAGAATACCCCTGCAAAGTATTCTCTTACCTTTGTTTTTATCTCTGTGCAACATTAGGAATAGACTGGAGTTTACCATCAAAATCACTTATATCAAAGAAAACCTGTAAGCACTTTCCTTTTAGTATGTTAATGAGAGAATCCTTATCCTGATTTCATTTAACTTGTATCAATTTCCCTAATAGTTGGCCTGTGTCCGTGGCAGTGTTATTTCCTTACCTTTTTATACAGGGTACATACAATAAATGGCCTCTCTGGCTTTTTCCTAACACAGTGGTTATCCTTTTTTCCCTCCAACACAAGTCTGCAGAGAGGGCCCTGAGACCAGAATTTAGCAGCTGATCACTCCTTGAGAAACCTGGTAACATCTAAGGTGATCAAAGACCAGACCAAAGAATCCTGATAAGGCTCTGGAAACCGCCCTTGACAGCCTTCCCACCATTTTGACCTTCTCTGTGTGGCCGCACAATAAGGGCCTGTTTCTTGAGACCAGTTTTATCTCTCTTGCCCTCAACTCTTTTACTATGGAACACTGACCTCTCCCTTCCCTTTCCAAGTATAATGTCCCTCTCCAGGAAATAGCCTCTCCTAGCCAGAAATGTGTGTGATGAAGCTTTCTTCTCCAAGATATATCTCTTTGGTTTTTTGGCAGTCTTAAAGGACTCTTCAGTCTATTCGGTATTCTTCTCCAACACCACAACTCAAAAGTATCAATTCTTCACCTGTCATCCTTATTTACTGTCCAGCTCTCAGAGGCAGAGGAAGTGATGGGAAAGACCATGGCCTGAATCAGGGACACCTTAGTCATCTAGCTGAAATCAATGCTCAACTCCACTACCTATGAGGGCACAGTATTTCTGTACATAAGATGCCCTCTGAGGGAGGGGAGTTGGACAGACACAGGACTGTACCTGCTCCGTCCACGCAGGCATCTGAAACTCTTGTTCTAGCCAGGCAGGGTTCACAATTCATCCCTGTAAAGTCGCAGGTGGGCAGGGGCGCGCAGACGCTACTCGGGCATTCAGTGGCATCAAGGATGGGGAAAGATCTAGATGCCCTGGTGCCTTGAACACCCCACCTACCCAGCCGCCCAGCGAGAAAGCCAACACACAGAAAGTAACGCCTCAAGCACGCTGATCGAAGGGCGGGACAATCGAAGAACTGAAGCAGCGCACGCGCACTGAGCACTGGAGTGAAGTAAATTCGTTCGGTGAGGGGGAAGGGAAGAGCAAGCCTAGGGTAGCGCTCGGAATGAGCAAGCGCGCGGGCGGCAGTACACTCAAGCAGGCGCAGTTGGAGCTAGCTGAAGAGAGCCTCTGAGAAGCAGGTACGCAGGGTGCCGAAGAAGTCCGATAAGGCGCAAGCGCACAGCGTACTGAGGCATGGCTGACGCGTAGGCGCAAGAGGCGAAGAGCGCGTGCAAGGCGCAGGCGCACAGCGTAGAGGCGGCTGAGGCGCAGGCGCCGCAAAGTGTGGCTGACGTGTCTGCCCGTACTACAATGACGCCGCAGGGCAGGGTGGGTTACCTGTTGTGTTCTTTTTTTTTTTTTTTTTCCGCTTCGGAATGTGACAATTTATTTGGGGAGACAAAGAGGCTCTTTGGCCCCCACTTCCTGGCATTGATACAATATTGAAGAGCAGCAGAAGAAAACGTACGAGACGTGTTCTTGATGAGGGGCTTTGTCTCTATCTCCTATCCTGCCCCTTCCGCTTCCCTCTCCCATCGAACACACCTAGGAGGTTTCTGGTTCGAGCCCATCCAGTCCCCTGCAGCAAGCCTTGTCTCTGATTCCCCTATACCGCTCCCACCTTCTTGGGAACATCCTACAGTTCACCCCTTCTCCCCAGCCTGCTGGGCAGTCCTTCACGGACACTGGTCATCCGCCGTGCACTCCCTTCGGCACGCAGCGTCCTGGCCCTCTCTGCGCGAGACCTCCAGCTTCTGATCCCCAACTCCCACGTCCCCACCTTGTCCCCCGGAGGACCCACCAGTCGGCGGAGCGCTCTCATCTGCCCGTCCTGGTCCCAGCCCGTGAGGCTGCACTGGGGAGATAAAGCAGGTCCAGATTAATCTTTATTTCTCAGGACTACTTTGGCTCTGCCTGCAATCCTGGAATTGGGCAAAGGCCAAGCTAAAACTCAATTTGCCAGAGGAGCTATTTGTGGTCCTGGAAACACGAGAGAAAGAAAGAGAGGGAGAGTGCACTTAATCATCCGAGCAGATATGTATCGCTCAGTGGCTGCTTTTGTTTGCATTTTGCGTGTTTGACCGTTACATTATTTCTTTAAAAAAAAATACGTTTTTAATGAAAACCCAGATGTCAGATTATATACCCATCCAAGGATTTTTACGGGTGTGGTTCAGTGACATTAGTTACACTAGACCCTCACTGTTGTAGACCATAGAATTGGAACAGACCCATAGTTGACCCCCCCAGCAGACTTTCAGAGACAGTAAATCTCACGGAGGACATTGCCCATCTGGAGCAGCAGCCGGTGAATTTCAGTCTTACGCCTTGGGTTGTCAAGCAACCACTACCACCGTTGTTGTAAGTAACCCTGTCCTATCTTATGCCATCCTCACAATCTTGAGCCCACTGCTGTAGTCACTCTGTCAGTCTTTCTGGTGGAGGGTCTTTCTCTATTGCCAACCCTCGAATTTTCCAAGCATGATGTTCCTTTCCAAGGAATAGCCTCTCCTAGCAACATGCCCAAAGTATGTGAGAGGAAGCTTGATCATCTTCGTCTCTAAGGAGCACTTTGGCTGCACGATTTCTGAGACATACCTCTTTGTTCCTTTGGCAGTCTGTGGGGTATTCAGTACTTTTCTCCAACACCACAGCTCAAAGGCATAGATTCTTCTGTCATTCTTAGTCATTGTCCACCTTGCAGATACATTGCAAGTGATTAGTCCATGGCAGCATTATGTTATTTGAAATTGACTCATAGCTGACCTCCAGCGGAGTTTCAAAGGCAGTAAGTCTCAGGAGAAGAGATTGCCCATCCTCAGTGGGCTCACTAGTGGATTCGAATTGCCACTGAGACTCCACTTTTGAGTTAAGAGCCCAGCACCGTGTGGGATATGCCCCAAGAGCTCACACCTCTGGTATAAATCTTTAATAAAAGAGTGTAATGCTCAAAGCAACCTGTTCTATTATAAAGTATAAATGGACTTTGGGGGACCATTTCAGCTCAAAATTTTCTCAAGACAACAGATATGAGGGTTCCCAGCTTCAGTTGACCCAGCAATTCTTCATTCTTTGAAATTTGAAATTTTATTTCCTGTTTTCAGCCCTTCTGTTCAAGAGTCATCTGTTGAGTTCTAGATAAAAATGGAGTCGCACTGCTAACCCCAAAATGGCACCTATAAGATAGCTGGAATCCACCAGCAACTCTGTGGGAGGAAGATGTCTAAACTCTAGTGCAAATCACAGCCTTGGAAACTTAGTGGAGGGTAAGCTGTGAGTCCAAATTAACTACTCTTAATCAACTGGGTTTTTGTTTTGTTAATGAGGCACCATTTCGTTTTTCTGGTCTGATTACAAAGGAAGCAGTTGTTATTAAAAAGTATTCATATTTAGAGAAAAATAGAACAAATATTAGCAGTAATCATGAATTAACATGATTTCATGCTTTTTTTGGTACCTGGAGATAATATGGTTTTCCTCTAATCTGTTTATGTTGTAGTTAGGTGCCATTGAGTCAAGTACAATTCATAGCAACACTATGAACAATGGATCTGAACCCTGTCCTCTCCTGTGCCATCCTCATCATCTTGGACGCACCTGAGCCCATTGCTGCTGTCACTATGTGAATCCATTTCTTTCATCGAGAGTATTCCTCTCTTTTGTTGACTTTCTACCCCTCCAAGTAAGATATCATTTTCCAAGAAATAGCCTCTCCTAGCATCATGCCCAAAGTATGAAGATGAAGCTTTGCCATCTTTTCCTCCACAGAGCACTCTGGCTGCATTTTCTCCAAGACATATCTATTTGTTCTCTTGGCAATCCATGGGATATTCAGTAGTTTTCTGAAGCACTACATCTCAAAGGCATTGATTCTTCTCTGTCCTCCTTATTCATTGTCCAGCTCTCTGATGTATAGTGAGTGATTGAGAAGACCATGACTGAAATAGGCACACCTTAGTCTTCAAACTGGTATAATTGTTCTTTAGCATTCTGGGGCTATCCCTGACAGCCAGTTTTTCCAATGCAGTATATATCTCCTGATTTCCTGACTGCTGGTATCACAGGTGTTAATTGTGGATCCAACTAAGATGAAATAATTGACAGCTTCAATCCTTTCGTCATCTATCATAATGTTGACTGTTGGGCCTTATGGTGAGGGCCTTTTGTTTTCTTTTCTTTTTTTGTTTTGTTTTGTTTTAAACTCTTGTGCTACCTGTTTAATTTCTGGTGTCAGCTTCAAAGAAGATAAATTTTCACAACACAGACAGATAGTTCTCTTTTGCATGTAGACCCTGCTTTCTTGATGTTGAGATGTAATCCATATGGAAAGCTGTAGTCCTTGCTCTTCTATAGCAAGTTTTTAATAGCCTTCTTTTCAGCAAGCAGAGTTGTGTCATCAACATAACACAAGTTGTTGATGAGTCTTCCTCTAATCCTGATGTCACAGTCTTCCTCTTAGAGTCTGGCTTCTTGAATCATTTGTTCATCATACCAATTGAGTAAGATTTCTTATGCTGTTGTTGTTATGTGCTGTTGAGTCAGAATTGACCCATAGCTGACCCTCCCACAGATTTTCAGAGGTAGTTCATTGCAGGGGAGGAGATTGCCATCCTTCTTTGGTGGAGCAGATGATGAATTCAAACTGTGTTCCTTAGGATTGCAGTACAGCTTTTTGCCACTAGGCCACCAGTGCTTCTTAGATTTCTAATATTATTGTTGTTATGTGCCATCAAGTCACCTACCCTAAACTCTGCCCTATCCTGTGCCAATCTCACTATCTCCGACACTCCTACCCCCATTACCCCAGTCTCTGAATCAGTCTATCTCATCAAGGGTCTTCCTCTCCTGCACTGTCTGTCCCTCCTCCCTCCCAAACATGAGGTCCCTCTCCAAGGACTGGTCCCTCCTTGCAACATGTCCAAAGCATGTCAGACAAAGTTTCAGAATCCGTGTCTCCAAGGAGCAGCTTGGCTTCACCCTCTCCAGGACAAACCTGTTCATTTTCTTAGCAGTCCATGGTATATTCAGTACTCTTCTCCAGCAGCACAGCTCAAAGGCATCAATTCTTCTTCTATCCTCCCTAGTCATTGTCCATCTCTCTGATGCGTATCAAGTGATTGCAAAGACCATGGCATATGTCAGGCTCACCTTAGTCTCCAGGCTGACATTGTTGTACTTCAGCACTTTAGAGAGGTCTCAAACCAGAGACTTTCCCATCACAATATGTCTTTTAATTTCCTGGCTGCTGGTGCCAAGCGTGTTGATTGTAGAGCCAAGCAAACCAAAACCATGAACAATCTCAATCTCTTCACCATCCATCCCAATACTGCCAATCGGCCCACTGGTGAGAATCTTTGTTTTCTTGATATTGAGCCTCAATCCATACTGAAGACTGCAGTCACTGACCTTCAACAGCAAGTGCTTCAGATCATCCTCAGTTTCAGCAAGCAGGGTTGTGTCATCTGCATAATGCAGGTTGTTGATGATTCTTTCTCCAATCCTGATGCCACATTTCTCCTCATAGAGCCCAGCCTCCTGGATAATCTGTTCTGCATAAAGATTGAAAAGGTAGGGAGACAGGATACAGCCTTGGCATATACTCTTCCCAATTTTGGACCATGCAGTGTTTCCCTGCTCTGTTCTGACGACTGCCTTCAGGTCCAATTATAGGTTTCACGGAGATTGAGATTGTTTACAGCTTTAGTCTGCTTGGCTCCACAGTCAACACTCTTGGCACCTGCAGCCAGGAAATTAAAAGATGTATTGCGATGGGAAAGTCGGCTATTAGGGACCTCTCCAAAGTACTGAAGAGCAATGATGTCTCTCTGGAGACTAAGGTGCATGTGATACAGGCCATGGTCTTTGCAATCACTTGTTATACATCAGAAAGTTGGATAATGACTAGGGAGGCTAGAAGGAGAATTGATGCCTGTGAGCTTTGGTGTTGGAGAAGAGTATTGAGGGTACCATGGACTGCTAGGAAAACAAACATTTATCCTGGAGAGGGTTAAACTGGGCTGCTCCTTGGAGGCAAGGATTCTGAGACTTTGTCTGACATACTTTGGTCATGTTGTAAGGAGAGACCAGTCTTTGGAGAAGAATATCATGCTTGGGAGGGTGGAGGGCAGTCACAGGAGGGCAAGACCCTCTAGGAGGTAGATTGATTCAGTGACTGGGTAATTGGGATGGTGTGTCAGAGTTGTAAGGAGAGACCAGTCTTTGGAGAAGAATATCATGCTTGGGAGGGTGGAGGGCAGTCACAGGAGGGCAAGACCCTCTAGGAGGTAGATTGATTCAGTGACTGGGTAATTGGGATGGTGTGTCAGAGACAGTGAGATCGGCACAGAATAGAGCAGAGTTTAGGGCTGTTGTAAATAGGATACAACAACATTAGCACGATCAAGTGTTTTGGGATTCCCATTCTTCTCGGAGTTAGCCACAGTTTATGATGATCCACAGTCAAATGCCTTTGTGTAATCAGTGAAACAAAGACATTCTTCTGGTACTCCTTTCTTTCAGCCAAGATTCATCTAACATTAGCTACAATATCCCTAGTATCGCGACCCTGTCTAAAGACCCAGCCTGCACTTCTGGTAGTTCTCTGTTGATGTGCCGTTCCAGTCGTTTTTAACTAATCTTCAGCAGAATCTTGCTTGCATGTGATATTAATGATATTGTTTGATAATTTCCACACTTTGTTTGGGTCACCATTCTTTGGAATGGGAACAAATATAGATCTCTTCCAGTCAGTTGGCCAAGTGGTTGTTCTCTAGATTTCTTGGCACAACTTGGTGAGCACATCTAGGGCAGCATCTGTTAGTTGAAATATGTCAATTGGTATACCATCATTTCTGGGGCCTTATTCTTAGACAATTCTTTCAAAGCAGTCTGAACTTCTTCATTCATTACCATAGGCTCTTGCTCATATGTTGTTTCATGAAATTCTTTGTCTGCCAATTCCTTTTGGTATAATGACTCTGTGTACTCTTTCCATCTTATAATACTTGCAGGATCAATTAATATTCTGCCGAAAGTATCCTTAAGTATTGCAACTTGAGGCTTGAATTTCCTCTTCAGTTTCTTGAGTTTAAGAAATGCTTAATACATAGTAATCTGCTGTCAGGAATCTTTCCATAGTACTGAAGAGCAACGATGTCCGTCTGGAGACTAAGGTGCACCAGGCCATAGTCTGCAATTGCTTGCTATGTGTCAGAAAGCAGGACAATGACTTGGGATGATAGGAGAATTGATGCCTTTGAGCTGTGGTGCTAGAAAAGAGTATAGAATATATCATGAACTGCTAAGAGAATAAACAGATTCATCCTAGAGAGGGTGAAACCAGGCTGCACCTTGGAGGCAAGGATTCTAAAGCTTCGTCTGACGTACTTTGGACATGTTGCAAGGAGGGACCTTGAAGAGGGACATCATGCTTGGGAGGGTGGAGGGACAGCAGAGGAGAGGGAGATCCTTAATGAAATGGATTGTCTCAGTGACTGGGGTAATGGTGGTAGGTGTGTCAAAGACAATAAGGTTGATACAGGACAGAGAAGGGTTCAGAGCTATTGTATATAGGGTCACTATGAGTTGCAAGTGACTCGATAGCACATAATAACAAGCTGTAGGTGTCCCTGAGGTATAGAAGGAGATTACCCCTCCTTCTCCAGTGAAGCATCTAGTGGATTTAAACCAGGAGCCTTCAGGATTCAGATGGATTCTTCAGGACACTCTCCCTAGAAGCAAAGGAATGGGACAGGGAAGATTTAATCCAGCTTCTTGTGAACCTCATTTTGATGCATCTGTTGTTATGTACCTTGGAGTCAGACTGATAGCTCACCCTCTAGCAGGTTTTCAGAAGCAGTAAATCACATGAGAAGAGATCTAGTTTCAGATATCAAAGTTGAAAAGTAGCTATGTGTCATAAAATTTGCAATGGAAAGAAAACTCATTCCTAATTTTGAGAAATCTTTTAAGGTTCCTTTAAAACTATAATAATGGAGACAGCATGGAATTGGCCTGGGATATACTCTTCCAAAAAACAAGTCAGTTGGTATCCCATAGATTCCTTTGGCTTTGTTTTTTGCCAATGCCTTCAATGGAGCTTCAACTTCCTCTTTCATTATCATTGGCTCTTGCTCATACGGTACTTCCTGATATTTTTTCATGTCAGTCAGTTCTTTTTGATATGGTGACTTTGTGGATTCCCTCTATGTTCTTTTGATTCTTTCTGGGTCTTTCATACTATATTTCTTTATTTTAGTAGATTTTTATTCTTACAACCAGGAGAGGATAAAATAGATATATGGGACTTCCCAAGAATCAAATCCCTATGCACATCCAAAAACTTCTCCATCAGGGTAAAAAGGAAAGCCACAGACTAGGGAAAAAATATTTGATAATGACATGTCTGATAAGGAACATATATCTATAATTTATAGAATACTCTAGCACTACAACAAGTTAAAGGTAAACAACCCAATCACAAAGTGGGCACAGGCTATAAACAGACACTTCACCAAAGAAGACATTCAAATGGCAGACACATGAAGAAATGTTCAAAATCCCTAGCTCTAAGAGAGATGCAAATCAAAACAACTGTGAGATATCATCTCACCCCAGTAAGAATAGCAAAATTTAACAGAACAGCAAACATCAAATGCTGACGAGTTGTGGAGAAATTGGAACCCTTATTCACTGTTGGTGGGAGTGTAAAATGGTGCAACCACTCTGCAAGGCAGTATGGCACTTTCTCAAAAAGTTGGAAATAGGTCATATGGAATATCTATTTTGAGTTCTTTGTGGAAACACCAAACTGCCTCCCAGAGTGATTGTCCCATTTTACAATCCCACCAACAGTGTATAAGAGTTTATATCTCTCCACATTCTCTCTAGCATTAATTACTTTCTGTCCTAGTAAAATTTTCCACTGCTTCAGGGTGAGATGGTATCTCATTGTGTTTTGTTTTGGTGTTTTTTGTTTTTTTTTTTTTTTTTAGTAACAAACAGGAGAGAGTTTATTAAGTAAAGTTAAAACTATTGATCATTCCATGGATATATCAGTCATAAATAAAACATATATAGAGATTGTTTTCGAGGGACATAAATGAATTTCTCTTACAAGGAATGTCTGCAGAAACCCAGGCACAGCATTCTGCTGTTTGACCAAGAAGAATCTCTAAGAGATTATGCGGTTATACATGGCATCATCTTTTCACTTGAT
Source organism: Elephantulus edwardii (assembly GCF_000299155.1). Classification (NCBI taxonomy): domain Eukaryota; kingdom Metazoa; phylum Chordata; class Mammalia; order Macroscelidea; family Macroscelididae; genus Elephantulus; species Elephantulus edwardii. The sequence continues at coordinate 499,660 of NW_006400244.1, read as the reverse complement.
TTTGTCTTACCTTCAGAGCTGACCTGGAGCTTTTGTTATTGACTCACCTTCCCATTGACAAGGCGCTCTGATGGTGCAGTGGGGAATGTGTCAGGTTGCTAACCAAAAGGTCAGCCGACTGAGTCCACCAGCTGTTCTAGGGAGCAGGATGAACAGTTTCTTCCTGGAAAAATCCACAGCCTCAGAAAACCAGTGAATGGGTGGTATGAATAGGAAACAACCTGAGAACTACAGGTAGGCACTTTGGAGTTTCCTCACTAAAAGACTGTCAAAAATTCCCACCTTTTTTTTTTCCCTTGGGGGGTGGGGGTGAGGGTTATTTATTTATTCTTTTTAAAATAATTTTAATGAGCATTTACAGATATTTTGGATTTCCATTCATTCATTGCTGCACTTCTCTCCCCGTCCAGTTCCCCCCCCTCCCCCACGCTCCTCTCTTTCAAAAGTAAAAGAAACACTCCTTCCCTGGTTGCATCTCTCTTATGCCAGTGATTTTCAGCATTTCTTCATGTGTCTGCTGACCATTCAAATATCTTCCTCTGTGAAAGGTCTTTCCATGTCTTTTTTTCCATTTTGTAATAGTGTTTTCAGTCTTTTTCTGTGGAGGCCCTGTAGGATTCTATAAACGTTTGTTATGAGACCCTTGTCTGAGATGGTATTGCCAAATGTTTTTTTTCCCCAGTCAGTAGGTTTTCTTTTCACTCTGTTGGAAATTTTTTTTTTATGTACATGGGATTTTAATCTTTAGAAGGTCCCATTTATCAATTTTATCCTCTCCTGATTGTGTGTTTCTAGCTGTATTTGTCAGCCTTTTTGTACCATGAGCTAGGCCTTCTAAGGTTGGTCTTACTTTGTCTCTTATGATTTTTATGGTTTGGAGCTTTACCCCTAGGTCTCTAATCCACCTTGAGTTGATTTTTGTTTATGGTGAGAGGTGTACATCCTGCTTAAGCTTTTGTAGTCGAGTTTTGCCAGCCCCATTTGTTGAAGAGCCTGTCATTTCCCCACTTCATAGGTTTTGTTTTCTTGTAGAATATCAGATGACCATAGATAGATGGGTTAATTTCTGGGTTCTCATTTCTATTCCATTGGTCTATGTGCCTGTCATTGCACCAGTACCATGTTCTTTTGGTTACTACAGGTGTATAGTAGGTTTTGAGGGCAGGGAGTGCTATGCCTCCAATTTCATTCTTGTTTTTCAGAAGTGCTTTGTTATTTGATGTCTTTTTCTTCTCCAAATAAACTTGCTAATTGCTTTTCTTTTTGAAAAATGAGGTTGGTATCTGTATTGTGATTGTGTTAAACACGTAAATTGCTTTTTGCAATTTTTACTATATTAAGTCTTCCTACCCATAAACAGAGAATATTTTTCCATTTTTAAAAAGACCTTTTATTGTGTCTCATAAAAGTTTTCCCTGTAAAGGTCTTTTGTATCTCTAGTTAGATTTATTCTGAAGTATATTGCTTTCTTAGTTTCCTTATCTGTGTTTTCTTTGTTACCCTAGAAGAATTCCACTGACTTTTGTACATTGATCTTGTATCCTGCCATTCTACTGAATTGGTCTACTAGCTCTAACAGTTTATATGTTGAGTCCTTGGAGTTTTCTGTGTACACTATCATGTCATCTGTGTATAGTGATAGTTTCACTATTTCTTTTCCAGTCTGGATGCCCTTTATTTCCTTCCTAGCAAGTACTTCCAATACAATATTGAATAGGAGTGGTGACAGTAGACATCCTTGTCTGGTCCTTGTTCTCAAGGAGGAGGCTTTTAGTCTTTCTCTATTGAGAATGATAATTGCTCTTAGTTTTGTATATATACTTTTCACTCTGTTTAGGAAATTGCCTTCTGTTCCTAGTTTGCTGAGTGTTTTTATCAGAAAGAGGTGTTGAATATTGTCAAAGCTCTTTTCTGCATCAATTGCTAGGAATATGTGGTTCTTATTATTTGCTTTGTTAATATGGTGAATTATGTTGACTGTTTTCCTTATGTTGAACCATCCTTGCATACCTGTTTTTTATCCCACTTGGCCATGATGATTTTCTTAAATAAGCTGTTGGATTTTATTGGCCAGTGCTTTGTTAAAGATTTTTGCATCTATGTTCATGAGAGATATTGGTCTGTAGTTTTCTTTCCTGGTTTTGGTATTAGGGTTATGCTTGCTTCATGACTCTGGGAGTGTTGCTTCTTTTTCTTTTCTTTTTTTTTTTTTATACTTTAAGTGGAATTGATGATAGATCTTTTCTGAATGTTTGGTAAAATTCAGCTGTGAAGCCATCTGATCCTGTTCAATTTTGTTTTGTTTTTTGATTTTGTTTGTGATGGGTCTATATAAATGTTCTACATCTGTCTAGATCAGTCTGGAGAGGGCATGAGTATTGAGAAATGTGTGTGTTTCTGCTAGGTTTTCGAATTTACCAGAGTATAGCTTTTCGTAGTGTTCAGATATTATTTATTTAATTTAACCTGGTTCTATTGTGATGTCACCTCTATCATTTCTTAATCAAGTTATCTGTGTCTTCTCTTTTTTCCCTTTTGTTAAGTTTGCTAGTGGTTTGTCAATTTTATTGACTCGTGAAAAACTAGCTCCTGGTCTTATTGATGGTTTCAATTGTTTTTCCTGTTTTCTGTTTTATTGATTTCAGTTCTTGTCCTTAAAATGTCTTTTCTTCTAGAGGCTGTAGGATTAGATTGTTGTTCTTTTTTCTCTTTGATAAACATGTTGAGTTACATCATTGATTTTTCTTCTTTCTCCCTTTTTTATATGTGTGTCTATTACTATGAGGACTAGTTTGTTGAGGTTTTGGTATGTTGTATTTTCATTTTCATTTGTTTCAAGGAACTTTTTAAATTTCATTACTTGTTTCTTTTATAGCCCAATCATGTTCTAGCAGAGAGTTATTTAGCTTCCACATGTGGCTAATTTCTAGTTTTATGGCATTGTGGTCTGAGAAGATACTTCATATTATTTCAGTGTTTTTTAATTTGATGAGGCTTGATTTGTGTCCTAAGATGTGATTGTTTCTGGAGAATGTATCATGTGCACTTGAGAAGAAAATTAATTGAGTTTGAGTTGAGTGCAGTACCCTGAATACATCCACAAGATCGAGTTGGGTGATTGTATAGTTTAATCTTTTCTTTTCTTGTGTACTGTGGAGTCTGGTCCAACACAGGAGGCAATTACCCCTCCTTCTCTAGCGGAGCATCTGGTGGATTCAAAACGTGCACCTTCCAGATTGCAGCACAGCTTCTTTCCAGTAGGCCATCAGAGCTCTCTTGATTATATAGTTTAGATCTTCTGCAATTTTGTTACATTTCTTTTGAGCTGACCTATCCTTTTATCAATAATCTGCATTATGTGGATGACACAACCCTGCTTGCTGAAACTGAAGAAGACCTGAAGCGCCTGCTGCAGAGTGTCAAGGACTGCAGCCTATAATATGGATTGAGGCTCAATGTCAAGAAGACAAAGATTCTCACCACTGGACCAATTGGCAGCATCAAGATGGATGGTGAAGAGATTGAGATTGTACACAGCTTTAGTTTGCTTGGCTCCATAGTCAACAGTCTTGGCACCAGCAGCCAGGAAATTAAAAGGCGCGTTGCCATGGGAAAGTCTGCTGTTAGGGACCTCTCCAAAGTACTGAAGAGCAATGGTGTCTCTCTGGAGCTAAGGTGCGTCTGATACAGGCCATCGTCTTTGCATTCACTTGTTATGCATCAGAGAGTTGGACAGTGACCAAGGAGGATAGAAGGAGAATTGATGCCTTTGAGCTGTGGTGCTGGAGAAGAGTATTGAGAATACCATGGACTGCTAGGAAAACAAACAGATTTGTCCTGGAAAGGGTTAAACCGTGTGGCTCCTTGGAGGCAAGGATTCTGAGGCTCCGTCTAACATACTTTGGACATGCTGTGAGGAGAGACCGGTCCTTAGAGAGGGATATCATGCTTGGGAGGGTGGAGGGACGGCGCAGGAGAGGAAGGCCCTCTATGAGGTGGATTGATTCAGTGACTGGGATAATTGGGATGGGAGTGTCGGAGACAGTGCGATTGGCACAGGACAGAGCAGAGTTTAGGGCTGTTGTACATAATAGGGTCACTATGAGTCACAAGCGACTCAACGGCACATAACAACAACAACAACAACAACATCCTTTGGTAATAGTGGTTTGTTAATGTCTCCTACCACTATCGGGGTGCTATTTTTTTTCTTCCATTCTGTTTTTTGTTGTTTTAAATTTTGTATATTTGTGTATGTACTGTCAAATCAGATCTGACTGATACAGGAAGAGGTTTCCCCTCCTTCTCCAGCAGAGCATATGGTGGATTTGAACTGCACACCTCTGGGGTTGCAGTGCAGCTTCTTGCCACTAGGCCACCAGAGCTCCCTAACCATTGTTTTATGGATCTTGCAGGTCTGTCATTTGGTACATAAATGTTGACCAAGGTTATGTCTTCTTGATCTATTATGCCTTTAATCAGTATATATGCCCTTCCTTATCTTTTTTGGCAGTTTTCATCCTGAAGTCTATTTTATCAGAGCTTAGTATTGCCACTTTTGCTTTTTTTGTGGATGCCATTCCATAGCATCTTTCAGCCCTGAATGTGCTCCCCCATCTATGCCAAGGAATTTGGAGGACAGCTGTTTGGCCAAAGGATTGGAAGAGATCCATATTTCTTCCCATTTCCAAGATAGGTGATCTAACAGAATGTGGAAACTATCAAGCAATATCATTAATATCACATGCAAGCAAAATACTTTTGAAGAACATTAAAAAATGGCTAGAACAGTACATAGAGAGGGAAATTCCAGAAGTTTGAGCAGAATTTGAACTTGTTCTGTGTGGTCTATGAGCTATTGCAATGGATTTTGGACCCAGTAAAGTAGTAAAATTGGTGTTGGGATTAGTTGAAAGAGGTGCAGAAGTATGGGAGATACGTCTGACCAGATGAGAATTGATTTTATATTATGGATGATGTTGACAGGGACAGTTGCCCTTTGTGGGGTTGTTTAAGGCCATACTTTCACTGCACTTGCTCTTTCTCCATCCAGTTAATTATTTCATTTAATAGTTCTTCCCTCTCTCCATAATCTGGCTATGAGAATCACATCTTTAGGATCTATAAATGTTATTGAAATAATCTCTGCCTTTGAAATTTATGTACCATTTTCAAATCTGCCTGGATAACAGGGCTGTGACCCAACAGAGTGTGGAAATTATCAAATTATATATCCTTAATATCACACGCAAGCAAAATCCTGCTGAAGATTATCCATAAATGACTGGAGCAGTACATCAACAGAGAACTGCCAGATGCGCAGGCTGGGTTTAGAAGAGGCCATGACACTAAGGACATCATAACCAATGTTGGATGGATCTTGGCTGAAAGCAGAGAGTATCAGAGGAATGTTTATCTGTGTATCACTGATTATGCAAAGACATTTGGCCGTGTGGATCACAACAAATTGTGGCTAACCTTAAGAAGAATGAGGATCCCAGAACACTTAATTTTGCTCATGTGAAACCTATACTTGGACCAGGAAGCAGTAGTCAGGACAGAGAAGAGAAACACTGCATGGTTCAGGATTAGGAAAAGTGTGCATCAGGGAAGCATCCTTTCTCTATATCTTTTCAATCTATATGCAGAACAGATCATTTGGGAGGCTGGACTGTTTGAGGAGGAATGTGGCATCAGGATTGGAGGAAGACTTATAAAAAACCTGCATTATATAAATGACACAGCCTTGATTGCTGAAACTGAAGAGGATATGAAGCATTTGCTGCAGAAGGTCAAGGACTGTAGTCTTCAATATGGATTGAAGCTCAACATCAAGAAAACAAAGATTCTCACAACTGGGCCAGTTAGCAGCTTCATGATGCACAGAGAAAGGATTGAGATTGTTGATAACCTCAGCTTGCTTGGTTTCATGATCAATACTCTTGGCACTCTTGTTGTTATTGTTATGTGCTGTCAAGTTGCATGTGACTCACAGGACCCTGAGTACAATAGCTCTGAAGCCTGAAGCCTGCCCTGTTTTGAACCAGTGTCACTGAGATTGATACACCTACCCCTATTGTTCTAGTTACTGTATCAATCCATCCCATGTGGGGTCTTCCTCTCATGTGCTGTCCCTCCTCCCTTTTGAGCATGATGTCCTTCTATGCCCAAAGTATGTAAGACAGAGCTTCAAAATCCTAGCCTCCAAGGAGAAACTTGGTTTCACTCTGTCCAAGACAGATCTGTTTGTTTTCTTGGCAGTCTATGGTATGTTCAAGACTCTTCTCCAACACCACAACTCAAAGGTATATTGATTTTTCTTCCATCATCCTTTGTAAAAGTGTTGATTATGGAGCTGAGCAAGCTGTAACTGTTAACTACCTCAAACTCTTGGCACTGTCAGTTAGGAAATCAGAAGACATATTGTATTATAAAAGTCTGCTGTCAGGGACCTCTGTACAGTACTGAAGTGCAAAGATGTAAGTCTGGAGACTAAAATGCTCCTAATCTCCTGACCCAGGCCATGGTCTTTGCAGTTACTTGCTATGCATCTGAGAGCTGGACAATAACTAAGGATGATAGAAGAAGGATCGATGCCTTTGAGTTGTGGTGCTGGAGAAGAGTGTTGAACATACACTGTGGACTTACAGGAGCAAACAAGTCTGTCCTCGAGAGCGTGAAACCAGCCTTCTCCCTGGAGACTAGGATTTTGAGGCTCTATCTCACGTACTTTGAACTCATGGCCAGGAGGGAACAGTCCTTGGAGAGGGACATCGTGTTTGGAAGGGTGAAGGGACAGTGCAGAAGACAAATACCCAGAATGAGATGGATTGACTCAGTGACTGGATAAATGAGATTAAGTCTGTTGGAAATTATGATATTGGCTCAGGGTAGGGCAGGTTTCACAACTAATGTACATAGGGTCACTATGAGTTGCAGGCAACTCGATGGCACAGAACAACAACAAAACAAGAATAGCATATCTCTATACCCAAATACTTACAAACACTGTATAGATGGACCAAAAAAAGAAAAAAATCCAAATATCAAATTTTTTTAAACTATTAGCAAGAATTTAATACAATGATCACTTCAGTAATCACTTTGACAATGATCCTTTGAACTCAGGATTGAATGCTTCAGAGAAATGTCTTGCACTCTACATTTCCAAGACCTACCCTTCCCCACCCCAGATATGCTGTGTGTTTGGTCAAATCTTTCCCATCTCAGCCACTTCTCTCCTTAAAGAAGAAACTGGTAAAGAATAACACCCATTTCATAGCAAGCCAGTGACTCTCCCGTTAAGATAACTCAATCTCTCGTGCATAAAATTTCCAAGAATAATATAAGAAAGAAAATAAGTCTGACCATCATATTCACCCAAACACCCAATGTTTTATCACATGAGGAAAAAATGGTCATGGAAACTTTCCTTGAACTAGAGAATTGTAGTCATTTGTACTTTGAGAAGACAAGTCTTCTCCAGAATGGAGGACCTTCCTTCCTGAGTGGTTCCGCTTCTGGCACTCTTTCAAAGTTCTTCTACCACATGTAAGATTTCCCCTGCTAATTTTTCAGAATAAACACACAGTTTCCTGGGTCCATTTCGTGCATGATCGCAGTGGGTCTTAATCCCCGGTCTCACATTCAGTTTTCTGTCTGCTGTTGGTTTCTGGGTCCAAGTCCTTAATTCCTGAGGCCTTGGTAATAAAAACTTCTGAGCGGAGAATAGTCTACAGCAAGGATTTGTCCCAAAGCTGTTTCTTCTTAGCTGCTCATCTCTCACATAGAACTCTCAGATCTGCCTAGCCCTCAGAAGAAGGTGCTTGTTACCATTTGGGGGACATCTCTGTCATCACGTAGCTTTCAGGAGCCTGAGTGTGTGAGAAGACTTTCTGGCCACTCTCCTTCTGTCCATGTGGACCCCTCATCTTGGCACGGTGTCTGTTCTAGGAGAAATCTCCATCCTAGTCTCCCCTACAACATATTCTTCTTGGGGGTAGTTTTGGATATGACATTGGTCCAAGGGAGGTGCTGGTTTGGCTGTTGCTGGTGAGATTCTTTTTGGGAAACATAGCAAACGTAGAACTGCTCAACCTGCCCATACTGCTGGTTGGATGACAGAGAGAAAACTGTGAGAGGCAGGCATCCCATTAGAGGAAGGGAATCTGCCCCAGCCTCCGCTCTGCTCTTCTTCCAGGCATAGAGCTTGGGAGGAGGAGGAACCATGGGATGAGGAATGAGTTTCTTGTAAAAAGTCAATCACGCTCCTGTCAGATAACCCAATCTCTCTTACACATTTCCCAGAGCAACATAAGAAAGAAGTCTGTCCAGCATATTCTATCTCCAAAGTGCTTGAGAAGATTTTCTATCCACTCTTCTGTCCAGTTAGACCCCTGATCTCACCACAGTAACTGTCCTGTGAGAAATCTCCATTCCAGTCTCCCTTCTTCATATTCTTCCTGGGGGTAGTTTTTGCAATAACGTTGGTCAGAGAGAGGAGCTGGTCTCCGCTGGATGGCTGCTGCTCGTGGGATTATCTTTGGAAAAACATAGCACTGCTCAACCAGTGCATACAGCTGGCTGGATGACAGAGATGGTACAGGTCATCAGAGGAAGCCGGTTCTTACCACTTTGGGACATCTGTGCCATCATGTGCCTTTCAGGAGCCTGAGTTGTCCTTCCAAAATGCATGAGAAGACTTTCTGACTGTGCTCCTTCTGTTCAGGTGGACCCCTCATCTCACCATGATATCTGTCCTAGGAGAAATCTCCATTCCAGTCTGCCTTCATGTTCAGATCCTTCCTTCAGATAATGTTACTTTCCCAGAGACCATCTCTGAGCCCTCCACTGTTGTGTCCCTTCCCAGCACACCGTCATCATTGCAGCCAAAGTAGACCTGGCCGGATCTGCTTAGACACAGTGTGCATGCCTCTGGCCTCAGCCTGAACAATCTCTTCTGGAATGGGAATCAAAGCGGGCATCTTCTCCTCTAGCACGTCCTGTCCCAGCCCCAGCCGGCCCACATCCCCCTGGCCCAGTGTCAGCACCACACCTGATTTTGTGCTGTGGGACCTATGGGAGACTTTCACTTTCTTGCTTTTGGGAGTGGCATCTTTGGGCAGTGATCCTTTTATTTTCCTTTTTTTTTTTTTTAAATTGGGATTTTAATGAAAGTTTATAAGGAACTTGGGTTTCCAGTCGTTCATTGTTGCACATTTTCCTCCCTGCCCCCTCTCCCCCTAGATGGCTTTTTTTTCTTGGGGAAAAAAGTTCTTTCATTGTTATACAGTTCCTCCTCCCCCAGACCAGTTTACTAAGCAGCTCTTGTTCTGAACTCTTGTGATGCCAATAATACCTATTCATATATTCCTTTTATACAGTTCTCTCCCTCATCTGTTTCAATGTCATGTAGATTATTTATTCCCTCTTTTCTTAGTTTTGCCCAACTCCCATGTCAATCCTGTTTTATAACAGTGGCATTATGCCACATTTGTCCTTTTGTGACTTAGATCTTTCACTCAGTATAATGTCCTCCAGGGTCACCCATTTTGTATAATAATTCATGAGTTCCTTGTATTTCAGTACAGTGTAGTATTCCATTGTGTGAATATAAGAGAGCTTCTCTATCCATTCATTTGTTGATGGGTACTTGGGTTGTTTCCAACTCTTTGCTATTGTGAACAAAGCTGCAATAAACATGAGTGTGCATGAGAGATCTTTTGTTAGTGATGTGCTTGCGTGGCATCTTCCTCTCTTGGATCCAGAATCATGACAAGAACTGCACAGCTCTCTCTGCATGGTTTTTCTTGGACAGAGTGCTGTGGGCGTTGAGCCTGAAGGAGTTCACTGTTCCTGCCCAATCTCTCTTTCCAAGGGAATATGTACTTTGTGTGATTTTTCAGCACCAATTCTCAGTAACACAGCTGCTGCTGCTGCTGCTGCTGCTGCTGCTAGTGGTGGTGGAGAAAAATCTAGGCAAGAACACAACCTTGGTGATCGTCTCACTCAAACTGCTCACCTCAATCTCCACGAGATTAATTCAGTGCCTCTTAGGCTGAGTTCTGCAGAGAAGCAAAGCAGTAAAATATCTCTCAGCCTATATTCCAAACACTGACAATCCCATCTAGTCCATTCTAACACATAGCAGCATGCTAGGACAAAGTAGAGCTTCCTAGGATGGTCTCTTACTTTGTAATCTTTACAGCATCCAGCTGCTTCACCTCTTTCCCAAGGGCCAACAGTTAGGGTATTCTGGGTGTCTTAAGGTTTATTGTTGAAAATTGACCTTCCTAGCCAAAAGATTAACTGTTTGCTTTATACTCAAGTAATTGTATTAAGGAGAGAGGACTAAGATGGGATCCAAATCCCATCCTACCAGAGACTTCTATAAACTCATGAGACCTCAGGGCTGGATGTTTCTCTCTTTGGAAAATGCTCCCTTACCTGGGACATTGCTTCTAGCTGCCAACCAGTCTGTGCTCCACCAGCCTGTATAACTCAGCCAACACCCAGATGCACCACAAATTACAGTTTACAAGATCCTGGCCCATTGTTTATGAATTTCTTTTAAACAAACCTGCATATCTACAGTCACTGAGTCACCTCAGTGATAGGTCCGAGTCTCTGGGAGACCAGCTAGCAAAATCACCAAAACCAAGGGACATAGAGGAGCTAGGAAATGGAAAAAAGAAGGCGCTATTGATGTTGGAATTATGGACTAATATATGGCAGGTCAAGCATTAGGGACAATATTGACCTGACCCTTCTTACATCTACTCTACTACAAGTCATAGCAGATCAAATTCCAATAACAAGTAGAAATCAAGCAATTTAATCTTTCTGGCATTAGAATTCTCCTCTCTCTAATAATAAAACAGACCTCCTGTGCTCTTCTACTATCTTGGCCAAGACTATTTGGCCCATTGGCCCACTGGCAAGAAACTGCTTTGCAATCCTGAAGGCATGCATTTTAAATTCACCAGCTGCTCTGTGAAAGAAGAATGGACAATCTGCTCCTGTGCAATTAACAAACTGCCTCCGAAAACCCTCAGGAAGGTCAGCTATGAGCCAGTTCCAACTTGATGGTACACAACAAAAACCAACAAATATTAGAGATAGTAATGAAAATACTGAAAGTAAATACTCAAGGAAATACTCAAAGGTCTTCAGATCAGCAGATCTCAATTCAGCAGGTCAGGTGGCTGCTAGCTCCTTGGGCTACTACAAGTGGGCCATCCAACAAGCTCAGGTCAGGTGGCAGCAATCATTTACCCATTGACAGCTGGGTCCAAAGTAAAAGTGACCCAGTCTTGACTGCATTTATATATCCAAGAGGAAGGCCACACCTCTCAGGAAATGATCCACAAAATCTAAGCTCTAATCTACAGGTCATCAAATCTCATCTTGGTGGGGCCAGTGCTGTTAGATGTCATCATAGAGGTGTTTGCATTGGGTAGGTTCAGTGGTGGAGGGGATTGTGTTCTGTTGAGTAGGCATTAACTTATAGTTGAGCCTCCAGTGGGTTTTCCGAGGTTTTAAAATCGCATGGGAAGAACTTTCCCATCTTTCTCCTGTGGAGCGAATGGTGGATCTGAAGTGCATGGCTTTGGGTTGGAAGCATAACTCTTTTTTTTTTTCTTCTCCTTGTTGTGTACCTTCAAATTGGATCCAACTGGCACGGGAGGAGATTGCCCCTCCTTTTCCAGCAGAACACTTGGTGGATTTGAACCACGCTACTTCATGATTGTAGTGCAGCTTCTTGCCACTAGACCACCATATTTTCCTAGCCTCAGCACTTTTATTATCATTCTCAACTTGGGCAACTGACCATTCATTCACTAACATTTTAAACTGGAGTATCATCTTGTTTGTTTGTTTTTTCATTTTTATGTATTATTTTTGTATGAGTGTACCGTCAAATCAGATCTGACTCGTACAGGAGGAGATTGTCCCTCCTTCCCCGGCAGAGCATCTGGTGGATTGGAACCGTGCGCCTCTGGGATTATAGTTGCAGCTCCTTGCCACTAGGCCACCAGAGCTCCCCTGGAGTATCATCTTAAGCTTACAGAACTTGTTTGCTATTGTCCTATATTTGGGCAACTATGTCTAAAATCCCACTATCACCACAATCTTGCCTGCAGAAAATGAAGAAGAATGAAAGCAATTATTTATTTATGTATTTATTTTGTTTTCTTGTTGTATATTGTCGAATTGGATACAGCTGGCACAAGAGGAGTTGCCCCTCCTTCTCCAGCAGGGCATTTGGTAGATGAAAGCAATTCTTGATGAACCCTTCAGTATATCTTAAACCTCAATCTCTAAAACAATATTTCTATCTGGACTAGTGAACGACATTAGTGACAGATAGAGAAAAGTCTGAAGTTATCAAGTATTTTGCTTTACTTGGTGGTCTGCCATCACCACCCCATGAATCAGCCTTCAAGAAATCAAATGGTGGCCTGTTTCCTTGGAATAACCTGTGATGGATTTCTCGAAAGTGTTAATGAAGAAGGATGTGTATTTGAAAGACTGAATTGGGCTGTAACCACAAGCTGTGGGTTTTTTTAAATGCTTCCTCGGCAGGTGAATGTTGGTTGGAGAAGGAATAAGAAAAAGTAAAGCCATCGTGCTCCTTAAAAGGATGTTTTCACACATATGTTAAGCATGCTGTTATCAGGAGAGGCCAGTCCCTGAAAAACGATATGGTCTTTGGAAAAGTGGAGGGTCAGGGAAAGAGAAGACCCTGACTAAGAGAACTGACACAGTGACTAAGCGTAAACCCAGCTGAGGGAGCAAGGACAGCTCACAACCTAGCAGGATTCTGTTCTGTTGGACGCAGGGCTGTTAAGTCAGAGCACCTAACAACAACAATAAAGAAGATCATGAAAACATATAAATTATACCAGTTTCTCATGGTTTAACTTGGATAAAATTAAAAATCCATGTAAAAAGATACCATAAAATGGGAAAATAGAAAGGTATTGACTACCCAGAAGGTATCTATGAATTGAAGACCAACACAGCATTAGTATTCAGAATACATAAAGACTTTCTCTGTGTCAGTAAAGAAATAAATAAGTAAAGGTATAAGCAAGGAATTTTCTGTACAGAGAAAATAGAAGGGGCCCCTAAACAAGTAAAAAGTGCCCGACTTATACCATCCAGTTGGAACTGACTCATAGCTGACCAACCAGCAGACTATCAGAGGCTGTTAATGACTCCAAAGGAGATTGCCCATCTACGTCCCAGAGAGAAACTGGCCGATTTGAACAGTATGCCTTTGGGTTGGCAGCACAAGTCTTTACCACGAGGCCACCAGTATTCTCTGCTCATTGCCATTACTTTTCAGCAAAAGTAAAACTGATCAGCTTAGCATATTGTTTTACCAGTGTGGATTCTTACCACAGAAGGTGTGGTAGTAGTCAGCTGATGGAGTTCTTCCGCAGAAAAAAAATCACATCTTTTTATTTTTGCAATTTCTCTACAGTTAGATGACAGTTTACATAACATCTCCCATTAATGTGCTGAATGTAGTTGCTCATTTCATCTTGCCTAAGGTTTCCGTGTTACAGCTGACCAGTCAGTTCCATGAAGACACATTGCAGACACAGAAAGGAGGTGGAACATAAAGTGCTACTGTCAAGGGGATGATTTCCAAAAGAGGTCCAGGGAACTCTTCAGGTAGGAACTAGAAAGTTCTGACTCGGAAACACAATAAAGACACCAATACCAAGTGAGAGCAAGAGAACGAAACTGAGGTTTATTAGACGTTCATAACAGACTATGAATGGGTCAGGACAGACTGACTCTGTTTTTATTTTACAAAAGGGTTTATATATCTTTTGTTAGCAGGGAGTGGGGTTTAAACAGCTGATGGTGCGTTCCTTCTAATGGATATGGTGACTTTGGCCATCTTGTTTATCTTTTCCTTGACTCTGTTGTTTTACTACATTCCTTGAGAGTCTGTTTTTATTGTAGTAGAGCCTCATTCCTTGAGGGTTGGTCTCTATTGTTTTTATTGCCACAGTTTTGTCAAAACCAGTTCTGATTGATCTCCTTTGTCAGCATGTCTTTTGCCATTCCCTTTCACCACTTCAGGAGTTCCATTGTTAATTCCTTAGGTGAGTTAGAGAGAAGAAAGCTGTGTTTCCTTAGTTCAAACAAAGTGTGGTGTTACTGGTTTTTCCTTCAAAATGTCCTTCTTAGTCACTGGTTTTGACTTTGCCATGTGGATGGGAGGGGATATGCAAGTAGAGTGTATTAGCCTATCCACAAGCAGATTGGCTAGTTTTGCCATTAAATGGAGCAGATTCAGTGGCAGATTTAGAGAATCTCACCACCAGCAAAGAAGAAGAAAGAGAATGCAGTGCACCCTTTGGGGTCAGAGAGTCTTTTTTTTTAGGATATAAATTTTTTTTTGTCTGTATTTTACCATATTACTTCACATAACAGTAAATATCGAGCACAAAATAGAGACTGATAAAATAATATCAAATCAAGACTTAAAAATACACAACTGATGCCAATATTGAGAGGTTAAGTTCATGATAATGAAGTTGATTACACACATTCTAATTACTTTTTATAAACCAAGGCATTTCATTTTAAATCAATACTGCACATAAAACTAAGCAGAAACAATAACACTCCTGCATGTTTCTTTATATTGTTGTTGTTGTGTACCGTCAAGTCGGAACCGAGCCATAGCTGACCCTCCAGAGGGTTTTCAGAGGCATGTAATTGCTTGGGAGGGGATTGCCCATCCTTCTCTATCAGTAAATTGTGTTCCATATTTCTTGTTTTTTTTTTTTAAACAAGTGTATTTTCTTTTAATGCTGATTTCCCCCTCATACTTTCCTTCATTGACATTATATTTCATACAATCATTCACACACATTGTGTTTTATAAAATTAATCTCCATTGGACTATGACTACCATTACCCCATCTTTTCAGGTCACTGCTGGATCTTGCCCATTTCCTTTAACCCCTCCCTCCACCCACTAAATTGAGACCCTATGATTTAACCCCTACTCATCCTCACCATTCTGCTTCCACCCCTTACTCCCTTGACTCCCCCATACACATTTTACTAGCATTCCTTCTATTTTTACAACAATGGTTTTATGCAGTGTTTATGATGGTCTTATAGATAAAAGACATATAAAAAGAGGGGGTAATGATAAGGTGACATTAATAAGTTCAGAATTCCCTATATATGTATCAGTTATAAAACTATAGTTGTATAATTAGTTACTATTATTAGCAAAACTAGTTACTTAGACTCCAAATTCTCTGCTTCCTGTCTTTAGTCATGTAAAGTAGTTTGGTCTGTTTACCAGAAGTGGAAATGCATCTCTCCTAGATCTCTCCGAGGCTGTTTCCCAGTCATATGTAAATTGTATCTTAACCTGCCTGTTAACCAGGAAGAGAACTCTGCCCTTCCTGAATTGTTGTTGTTGTTATGTGCCAGTTGCTTGCGACTCATAGCGACCCAATGTACAACATCCCTAAACTCTGCTCTGTCCTGTGCCAATCGCACCGTCTCCGACACACCCATCCCAATTATTCCAGTCACTGAATCAGTCCACCTCATAGGGGGCCTTCCCCATCTGCACTGTCCTTTTCACCCTGCCAAGCATGATGTCCCTCTCCAAGGACCTGTCCCTCCTTGCAACATGTCCAAAGTATGTTAGACGGAGCCTTAGAATCCTTGCCTCCAAGGAGCAGCCCGGTTTGACCCTTTCCAGGACAAATCTGTTTGTTTGCCTAGCAGTCCATGGTACCCTCAATACTCTTCTCCAGCACCACAGCTCAAAGGCATCAATTCTCCTTCTATCTTCCTTGATCATTGTCCAACTCTCTGATGCATAACAAGTGATTGCGAAGACCATGGCCTGTATCAGACGCACCTTAGTCTCCAAAGAGACACCATTGCTCTTCAGTACTTTGGAGAGGTCCCTAACAGCAGAATTTCCCATGGCAATATGTCTTCTAATTTCCTGGCTGCTGGTGCTGATACTTAAATGTGAACTGGTTTTTTTAGATGTAGAAATTACTTTTTTTACTGACAAAAGTGCATTGTTAAATGAGCTATTGTTTCACCCTAGTATATAAGCCCATGATCACTCCCAGACAAAGGCAGTCTTGGAGGTGACTCACTGTATAATAAAGTGCTTGTGGATTTTGCAATCTGTTTGTCTTATAGGTGATTGACTACGGAAAGAACTCCTTGCATTCAGTAACATTTGTCCTTATGAGACTGCTAGTTCACTCACCATAACACTCCCCAGTCTGTTCCAAGTTATGTAGTATTTTTCAAAATTGTTGCTCCTGAGTGCTGGCTGCATAGTGTTCCGTTGTGTCAATGTACCACAGTTTCTCAATCCATTCAGTTGTAGTTGGACATTTGGGCTGTTTCCGTGTTCTTGTGATGATAAAAAAATGCTGCTGTGAACATTGGTGAATGGAGTAGAAAGAGGTGCAGGAGTGTGAGGGAGATGTCTGACCTCATAGGAATTGGTTTTGTTGTGGCTGATGTTGACGGGGACAGTTGCTCTTTGTGTGATTGATAAAGGTCTATGCTTCTTTTCCGCCTAGTTCGTTATTTCCTCCTGCCATCAAACTGTCAATAAAAGTCACATGTTTCAAATTTATAAATAAATTTACTCAAATATCTCCACCTTTGAAATCACAGTACCAATTTCCTATTGTGAAGTTCTGCCTTAAATAACAGGACTGCAAAAATAACACATCTCTCTACCCAAATCTTTACAAACACTGTATAGATAGACCCAAAAAGAGGACCGTAAAAGAAGAAAATACAAACATCATATTTGTGTGAGGAACTATTTATTTGGAAAAATTTAATACAATTATCACTTCAACAATTGCCTTGACCATGATCCTGTAAACTCAGGGGTGAATTCCTCAAAGAAGTTTCTTCCACTTTACATTACCAGGGCCCATCCTCTACCATCCCAGATACGCTGTTAAAATCTATACTAGCTCAGCAACTTCTCTACATGGAGTGGAAACTAGGAACAAACAACCTCCAGTTCCTAACAAGACAATCATGCTCCCTTCAAATAACCTAATTTCTCCTAACTTCTCCAAAGTGTAATATAATAAAGAAAAGAAGTGTGTCTGTTCAACATATTCTCCCTCCAAAGTGCTTGAGAAGATTTACGATCCAAGATCCTTCTGTCCATTTAGACCCCTCATCTCACCATGGTTTCTCTCCTTTGAGACGTTTTCATTCTAGTCTCCCTTCTTCATATTCTTTCTGGGGGTAGTTTTTGCCATAACATGGTCAGAGAGTGGAGCTGGTCTCCATGGATGGCTGCTACTCAAGATTCTCTTTGGGGAAACAGGTCTGCACTACCAGCCCACATTGCTGACTGGATGACAGAGACAATACAGGGAGAAGCAGGCTTTCCATTAGAGAAGGCGAAACCAGCCTGGCCTCTCCTTCTGCTCATCTTCCCGGCATGGAGCTTGGGAGGAGCCTCCAGTCCTGATGCCACATTTCTCAAATAGTCTAGCCTCTCAGATGATCTGTTCTGCATATAATTGAAAAGGTATGGAGATAGGATTTTGAAGCTCCATCTGACATACTTTGGGCATGCTGCAAGGAGGGACCAGTCCTTGGAGAGGAACCTCATGCTTAGAAGAGTGGAGGGACAATGCAAGAAAGACCCTGGATGAGATGGATTGACTCAGTGACTGGTGATGGAGGTAGGTGTGTCAGAGACAATGAAGTTAGCTCAAGATAGATCAGGGTTCAAAGCTGTTGTACACAGGGTCACTATAAGTCATAGGTGACTAGATGGCACATAACAACAACAGCAACGGAGAAGACCCGTACATGTGGATCATAGGTTAGTACAGCTGGCTCACATCCTTGTTTGGGGGGCTTAGGCCTGAGTCTGGGGTTAATGGGCTTCACCTAAAGCACAGATTAGATTGTTCAGGTGGGAGGCAGTCTTAATACACAGACCAGGGTGTTAGGACCTTGAGTTCATGTCCAGTGCCTCTAATATGAATTATTGCCTTGCTTACCTCATTGGCATTTGCCTTAACATTCTTTCCTCCAAGCCTTGCCCGCATTTTGCTTTACTTGCCCAATTCTGACCCAAACAAGCTTAGGACAGCAGGCAAGCAGCTGAGTCCTACCAGGAAAAGCAGCTAATACTTTTGAAACACAGCGGTGAGGCCCACCTCTCAACTTCACACCCAGCCCCTCCTGAAATCCTATGATTGCCTTAAATTTTGCTATCCATTAATGTGGAGATTGCCTAGCCTCCCTTTGGATAAGACAATGTTCTTATAGATGAAATTCCTGAAAACCCAGTGTAAAGTGAAAACCAGTTTAAACCATTTCCTGGAACATGTGTGAAACATCTACTCATGATCTAGTGCTGACCTTCCCAAGCTGGAAGTATAGCTATCCATCAGACAAAGTAACCAAACCTGTGAACTTTGCTTCACAGAGCATGTAAAATACCCGACCCTGGTGGCCTAATGGATGAAGAGGTTTCCTGTCAACCAAAGGCAGGGAGTTCACATCCACCAGCTGCTCTGCAGTATACAGTTGGGCAAATTACAGGCTCTGAAAAGTTACTGGAGGGCCATCTACAAGTCGGTTCCAATTTGATAGTAAAGGGTTAGTTCTTGACTCAGAAGCCTCTGCAACACCTTCCAACATGAAGAACCAACTACACATGCACTGAATTATCATAGCCTCTCCTTTGAAGGACCATTTCCAGGAATTCTCTGCCTTCTCTTATGAATAAATATTAACCCCTCCTTCTCACCTTGTCTTTCTTTGCAAAATAGTTTTACTTAGCAAAATATTTTCCTAACAAATAGACTGGACACCTGCCTAGAATTTTTTTTTCCCCTCCCCTACTGCCTAGAATTCTTACTTAGCAGGAGGAAGAACTCAAAGTTAAGGCATGTTTCAGAAACATTTTCTGGGCAACCACATTTAAGGGTATGCCAGCAAACTCTTCACTCTAAGGTAGAACAAACTGTATGTAGGAGTGCATGCACATGTGGTAAAAACTTTCAGGGTGTGCTCATGGTGACAAGAACCAAATTCAAAAATGAGCCCCAGACTGCCCTTGGGTCCCTATGCTGGATATTTCTGTTCTTCCTTAAATGCCACCTTGATACCCCAACACCACACCACCCCTCCTTGGAGTCAAGGTCATCAATTGTTGATTTCCTTAAGCCAGGAAATTTGGAGCTTCCCACATCAGAGCTGCACTTAGTTGGAGCAGGTGATTAGACCTGGAGGGGACAGCCTGCTCATCCACTGCCCTCCTGGCCAACCCCCTCCCTTCTTGCAGCAATTTCCCCTACCCCTACCCCGCACTCCATGCTCCTTTCTACAGCCTGGCCGCCAACTCTGCGGATAGGAAAACTGAGGCCCAGAACAATAGGGACTGCCTACAGCACACAGCAGGAAGCAGGAGGAGGCGATTGACATCGAGAGCTGGGGGATGCTGTCTGAGGGGCAGGGGGCCGCAGCTTGGACCTGGTTTGCCTTCAAAATGGCCTTCCTGCGACTGGGTCTCACCACGGGCATTCTGCCCTCTTGATAGAGGGCAGCCTCAGCGACCACTGCCCGCGCCGCGGACTCCAGACCACCCTCCAGCGGATTTTTCAGAGCAGCTAGAGGATTCGAACCTCTTGTCTTCGCGTTGGCAGCGCGATTTCTTAACAATAGGCCGCCAGAACTCCTGCAGAGACTGTGCGAGCTCAAGTCAACCGCCGAGACGCACTGCGGCCGCGAGATGGCGCCAGAGTCGCGGTGGCGAGGCGTGCGGGCGGCTCTCGCGGGCTCCTCCTGCTGGGCGCTGGGCTCCCGGGGTCAGCGGCTCCGTCCTTTTCTGCTTCGTCTACCACCCTAGCGAGATGCTTAGAGCTCATTTACTAATTAATGGAGCCCTGGTGACGTGTCTATCAAGCCGAGCTGCTAATCAAAAAGGTCAGTCGTCAGGGAGAGAAAAAATGGCAAGTCCCTTCACTAAGGATGGCTAGCCTGAGGGAGGATGGCCACGCAGGGTCATTTCTGGGTTAACAAGTAGGTCTGATGGCAAGGAGTTGTACTCTCAATCTGGAGGCAACCGGTTTGAATCCAGCTGCTCTGGAGCAAACAGCTAAACAGTCTCCCATGTGATTTACTACTTCTGAAAACCCACTGGACGGTCAGCTATGGACTCTGGTTTCAGAAGGACCCTGCTGCTGGTTGAAGCCCTTTCCACTGAGGTTTTTCATTTTTGCACAATGAACAACCCACTTTCCTGTCCCATCCCCCCACCAGGAACCTCCAGAGGACAAGGCACAAAGTCCAGCGGTTTCCTGTGGTCCCTGAGCTGTCACTTGCTGTGCCCTCAGGTCCCTATGTGTCTGTCCCCACTACTTAGACTGGGCACCAGAGGGTAGGCAGACTGGCCCTCACTCTGGATGAGTGACCACAGGGCTGCATGGAGGGTGACACACTGGGGCAGTACATGAAAACTTTCCCCACAGTTTGTCCCCCCTCTGCTTCGCTCCAGCTGGCAGTGACACAGTTCTGGGTATCAATTTCAAGCTGTTGGTTCAGGAACATAAACAGCCATGCCTCCCCCTCCTGCCTTCTTTGCTATCTGATGACCAGACAGTGGGCTGGATGCTGACTGCCCTCTGAATTTGAAGAATGTTCTGTGGTTGGCTGCTCTAAAAAGACCCCTAGGCCCCGTTCCAGCTGTGCTGTATCTGGAGGAAGCGGGTAGGGGTGTGGTGCAGAGGTATGAAATGCTGAGACCAATATTCCTGCAGAGAGGAGACCCCCTTCTGGGTGGGCCCACAGGACAGGGGAGTGTGCCCAGAGGGGCTGGGTACCCACTGTAGGTCTGAACGCCTTTCAGGACCCACCTTCATCGCTTCAATGCAAACTCATTTGAGCCCCCAGCTTCAGTTTCTTCCTAGCTCTTTGCAGCACCCAGAGGTTCCTTTGTATATAAAAGCCCCCTCTCCTCCTGATTTTACCAGCTTCAGCTTAGAGGCTGGGAGGCTGGAGAGGATGTATAGAAGGTGGCAGAAAGCATTGCAGAAGTGTCACAGGGGAGGACAAGGACATCTGGGCTCTATCCCCTGTCACCTTTCAACAGTGATGGACAAGCTCCTAGTATAGGGCATGTCACTGTCCCAGCCCAGGCTGTGTGGAGGTTGGGGGGTAATCAGGAGATGGAAGTCAGCTTAAAGGTGGAGGGGGGGTCTGGAGTCTTTCTGAACCTGCCCTCTTGTCCACCACGGGCTCTGGGTCCCTCATCCTAGGCAGGGCCCCTGGCTGGGTGGACAGCATGGGCCACATGGTCCAATCTGTCTGTCTGTTCCTTTGTCTCTGGGAAACCCCACCCCCTTAGCCAGTGCTGCTGGGCAGACAAGCTGCTTCTCGAAAATTGTCCACCCTCCCTGGGCCCAAAGGTTGACATGCCTGGAGGGAGTCTGTGGGCAGGGTAGTGACTGCTAGACACATGTCCAGGCCCAGGCCATCACTGGGGGCTAGCTAGGCAGGAACCCTCTCTTGTCATTATGGGTCAGTGTGGAGGCACACGCCAGAGATGCCTTGACACCCTGGGGAATATCTGGATGCCCAGTCTCTCTGGCTGGTCTTTGATGCCCTCTCTCTCCCTGATGACTCTCCCCTATGCTGATGAGATCTAAGTGCCCCTCTCCCCCACTGCCAATCACTGGCTGCCCTGCTCTCATGGGGCCTGTCCGGCTGTGTGGCCTCAGAAAGGTGGCCTAACCTCTTTGTGCTGTGTTTCCGTGCCCACCTTGTGAGGTGGCTGTGAGGGTTGTGCAGCTGGTCATAATGGCCACAAGTCCTCTAGCCCTGGGCTCACCCATGCATACACCAGGAAAAACCCAAACACTCTGACTTATGGGGACCCTATGTGCTGCAGAACAGAATGGCTGTGGGGTTTTCTCGACTGTCATAGTCACGGAGGGGGGCTTTGGTGGCTTAGGGGTAAGGAATTGTGCTGCCTACTCAAAGGTAAGTGGTTCAAATCCACTACTCCATCGTAGAAAGGTGGGCCAGTCTCCTCTGCAATTTACTGCCTCTCAAAATCTGCTGCAGAGTCAGTTATGGATCAGTTCTGATTCGAAGGCACACAGAGTCTGCAGTGAGTTTCCTAGAACTCAAGTTGTGTGTCTGCAACCATTAATAGAGAATGGAAAATGAGATGGACTGACCCAGTGACTGCAGCAAAGGGCTCATGTGTTGTCAGAGATGATGAGGACGGCGCAGGACAGGACAGGTTCAGATCTGTAGTTTATAGGGTCGCTATGAGTTGTACTCAACTGGGTAGCATCTAACAACAGTGCTCTTCCTTGTAACATCTTTTTTCCCCCCTGATTTTGAACCACACAGTGTTTCTTTTCTCTGTTCAGGACTGCTTCCTGGTCCAAGTGTAGGTTTTGCATGAGTACAATCAAGCGTTCTGGGATTTCCGTTCTTCTCAGAGTCAGCCATATTTTGTTGTAATCCACATAGTCAAATGCCTTTGCACAGTCAATGAAACACAGACAGACATTCCTCTGGTACTCTTTGCTTTTTGCCAAGATCCATCTAATCTAAAGAAGCATTTGGTAAGCTTCCTTACCCAAACTGGTTTACTAGTTTACTAGAGCTGAGAGTAGCTCTGGTAGAAGCTTTTTATTCTGCCCTGTAATCCACAGCTGAGATGTACTCCTTCCAGAAACCTGCAATCTGCGGCTGGGAATTGCTCTTCTTTAAAACACTGGATGGCGCCCGCTGTCCAGGGTCCTTGGCCAAGCAATCCATTCATCCACAACTATCAACACACCCAGACACCTGGACAAGAGAAGATACTGTTGAAACGTCTCCCCCATTTTATTGCCCTATGGGAACGCCCCTGAAGGCTCTGGCATGGAGAGGCAGATTTGGGAAGCTCATACCCCCTCCCTATGTCTCCTGTATGTTTGTGCTGAGTCACAATCAGTTGGAGTTTTCAGAGGCAGTAAGTCACAAGGGAAAAGACTGCCCATACTTCTCCTGCTGAGCAGCTGGTGGATTTGAACCACGTGTCTTTGGGATCACAGTGCAGCTACTTAAACCACGAGGCCACCAGAGCTCCCTTCATGTTCTACACTCCCGGCTCAGAATGCCACAGCCTTGACGGGAGGGCCTGCACTTGGAGTCTCATCTGGGCGGCCCACTGTGGTGGAGGCTGAGGGCACTGTGCTTACACCCCCAGGCCAAAGCTCTCCTCTCTCAACAGAGAGATGCCCAGTGTTGCTCCAGGTGTGGTCAGGAGGACGCCAAGCACCACCTCACCTGAGTCTACCCTGCACACTCACCTGGCCCCTGAACCTGTGGTTCTTTGGAATGCAATACATTGGAAATGAAGTACTCTGGACCCCAAAAAAAGACAGGTGAGCTTCAGGCTCTTCGGGGCTGATTAGGGAAGGTGCCTGGCGCAGGGGCATTCCAAACAGCCTCCTCTCCACTGCTCTTTTAACAAAATATAGTCCATGGCCATGCCCTTGAAACTGTTCTGTTGAAGAATAGTACTGAATATCCCATGGCCTGCCAAAAGAACAAATGGCTGTGTCTTGGAGAAGGTGAAGCCAGAGTGCACCTTGGAGGCAAAGATGATTAACTTCGTCTCACATGCTTTGAGCATTATTGCTAGGAGCATTGGGTCAAGTGTGTCAAAGATTGTGTGGATAACACAGGATAGGACAGGGTTCAGCTCTGTTGTCCATAGGGTCACTAGGGAGATTGTACTTCACCCAATGACACCTAACAATACAACACTCCACCCTGAATGTGCATGATCTCTGACTTTAGAAGTCAGCAGAGCCTCGATGGGAGATTGGCTGGGGATTAGAGAGTACTATAGGCTCCAAGCTCTGGTGGCTTAGACTGTAGGGAGTTGCACTACTGAGCCAAAGGTGATGCCTCTCTGATGGTTCAAATCCACCAGCAGCTCCACAGAAAAAGTTGGGCAGTCTCTTCCCATGATGTACAGTCTCTGAAAACCTGCTGAAGGGTCAGTCAGGACTAGGCTCTGACTTGAAGGCATGGAATTTTTGAGAGTTTTAAAAGAAAACATCTCTGTTGGTAGTGAGGGAGGAGCAAGAATGCCATGAATGGGTCAGAGAGTCTGTTTGTCTCCATGGAGAGCGGCTGTCCCCACAGTGAGCAGCTGAGGCCTGCAGAAGAGATGGAGGAGGTGGTGAGGCGAACTTGTATGGAGACATCCAACACACTGGACGAAGCAGATGACCCCTGGTTTCTAGACTGTCACCAGGGGCCTGTAGAAGGAAGATAGGCTTGGTGGGCTCGAAGTTACTGCCCTGTCAGAGGCTCTGGAAGACTGTGTCCAGGGCTGAGATCCTCAAGATGGAGTGAAACCCACGTGAGATTGTTGAGCACATTTTGGCAAATCAGCATGAGCAGACCAGATTTTCTCACTTTGGGGGTTGTGACCCTGAGCCTATGGCCAGTGGACAGCCACCTCCCAGTGGAAGTCTTTACCCACTGCTGCTGGGGCAGATGACAGAAGGCCCTGCTGTCCCCAGGCCTTCAGGGGTGGGGTGGGGGGGTGGCTGTGGGCACAGCATGTGAAGAGTTTCAGGTGGGGTGGTCTGCCTTGTCCTGGTCTTCTACAGGCCTCAGTTTCCCCCCATGGGGATTGAACCTCCTAACAGGAACCTCTGCAGTGGGATCCAGCCTCACTTTCTCCTCTGTAAGTCTCCAGTCACTCAGGAATCTATCTCCCTCTTAGTTTTCAGAGCCCCAGTCTGCTGTCTGACTTGAGAACCCCATGGAAAGGGGGATGAGATGGCACCTCTCTATTCCTGGCCTGATCCCAGTGGAAGACCAACCATGTTTGCTGGGCATTTGGAGGTGGGAGTATCTCCCTTTCTTCCAAGCAGAACTCCAACTGATTTCCCTCCTGTGGCCTCCGCCCCCCTGCCCCCTGCCCCCAGCTATGCCTTCTAAGCAATGCCCTCCCTCCTCACCGCATCGTTGTACCCTCTTGGCATGGCTATGTCCCCTAGTTCTCCCAGCCCCTGTCTCCCAAGCTTCCTGTCCCAGGAGTCCTTTCCTGGCTCAGCTCCTAGAATCTTCTGGCTGTTCCATCTTGCTAAGTCTGTATTTTCTCCCTCACTCAGGCTAAGCCCTTTCACTTCCTCTCTTAGGCAGCTTATACAAATGGACACAGTGCTATGCTAAGAATGCTATGCAACATTTAAGTCACTGGCTCCACTCTACCCCAAACTCACAATTCTCTTCAGAGGACACAGATGCCTCAGCTTCAGCAAGGCCACAGCAGACTTCTTCACTCACCCCAAGTATTCTAGAAGCCACCACTAGCCATGACCTGTGGCCCAAGCTGCTCAGCCATTCCTGTCCCACACTCCTGTCCACCTTGCACCTTTATCACCTTTATGCCTGAATTCAGTCCACTGCTCCTTGCATTCTCTCTGTCCATCAAGTGCACTCTGTCCCACCAGCAGCCAATCTAATATCATCTCCTCAGCAGAAAGGATTAACAAATTGTACACACACACACACACACACACACACCCCAGAATACAGTTGTTAGGAAGAGATTGAGTGTTCACAGCTTCAGTTTGCTCGGCTCCACAGTCAACACTCTTGGTACCAGCAGTCAGGAAATCAAAAAGCGCATCGCGATGGGAAAGTCTGCTGTTAGGGACCTCTCAAAGGTACTCAGGAGCAACAGTGTCTCTCTGGAGACTAAGGTGCGCCTGATACAGGCCATGGTCTTTGCAATCGCTTGTTATGCATCAGAGAGTTGGACAATGACTAGGGAGGACAGAAGGAAAGTGGATGCTTTTGAGCTGTGGTGCTGGAGAAGGGTACTGAATGTACCATGGACTGCCAGGAAAACAGATTCATCTTGGAGAGGATTAAACCAAGCTAGTCCTTGGAGGCAAGGATTCTGGGGCTTCGTCTGACATACTTTGGACATGTTGCCAGGAGGGACGAGTCCTTGGAGAGGGACATCATGCTTGGGAGGGTGGAGGGACAGCGCAGGAGGGGAAGACCCTCTATGAGATGGGTTGATTCAGTGACTGGGGTAATCGGGATGGGTGTGTCAGAGGCGGTGTGGTTGGCGCAGGATAGAGCAGGGTTTAGGGCTGTTGTGCATAGGGTCGCTATGAGTCGGAAACAACTCGACTCGACGGCACATAACAACAACAACAACAGGTGCCTTCAAGTCTTCTACTATTGATAGAGATCTCCTTGTTAACAGTCACTGTGACAATCCATCTTGTTGAGGGTTTTCCTCTCTTTCTCGGAGTCTCCACTTTTCCAGACTGATGTCTTTCCCCAAGGACTAGCCCCTTCTAATAACATGTCCAAAATATGTGAAAGGAAATTTCACTATGCTTGTCTTCAAGGTGCATCCAGGTTGCACTTCCTCCCAGACATATTTCCTCCAACACAACTCAAAGGCATCAATTCTTTTCTGTCATCTTAATTTATTGTCCAACTTTCAGATGCATAACAAGCAACTGAAAAGACCACGGCTTGGATTAAGTGCCCCTTAGTCTTTAAACTAACATCATTGCTCTTCAGCACTTTGGACAGGTCTTTGACAGCAGATTTTCCCAATACAATGTTTCTTTTGATTTCTTAACTGCTGTTAATCATGGGTGTGGATTGTGGATTCAAGTAAAATGAAATCATTGACAACTTCAATCTTTATCCATCTATCACAATATTGTCTACTGGTCCAGTGGTGAAGATTTCTGTTTTCTTGATATTGAGGTGTAGTCTATATTGAGGACTGCAGCAAATATTTTAAGTCTTCTTCACTTTCTTCAAGCATGGTTGCATCATTTGCATAAGGCAGTTGATAAGTCTTCCTCTAAATCTGATGCCACATCCTTCTAAATATAGTCAAGCATCTCAAAACATTTGCTCATTAGCCACCCGCCACTGCACCTGCCCACTTCTTGGCTGGTGCATTCCAGAGGTGTGCTGATAGTGAACCCCAGCTTAGGAAACAGGGCTGTTCTTCATGTGGATGACTCTGTGCCAAAAGCATGGGAACAACCTAGAAAGATGACATCGTTATCTGTGTTGCTCTGAACTTGGGTTTTGACACTTTTGTTCTTTTTCTGCAGTTAAGCACAGTGGAAATATCACTTTTGATGAGATTGTTGGCATTGCCCGGCAGATGCGACACCGGTCTTTAGCCAGAGAACTCTCTGGAACTATTAAAGAGATCCTGGGAACTGCCCAATCTGTGGGCTGCAATGTTGACGGCCGTCACCCTCATGACATCATAGAAGACATCAACAGTGGTTCTGTGGAATGCCCAGCTAGCTAAAGAACTACAGATGAAAATATTTCAATAAAGGATCATCTGTTAACAAAAAACAAAACAAAACAACAAAAACCCAAAACATTTGCTCAGCTTACAGATTGAATAGATATGAAGAAAGGATACATCTTCATGAGTACTTTTCCTGATTTTAAATTGTGCAGTGCTCCCTTGTTCTGTTCAGACAACTGCTTCTTGGTCTATCTGGTCTTAGGAGCACAATCAAATGATCTGGAATTCCCATTTCTTTCAATGTTACCCTTAATTTGTTAACAATATTCACTGAAATCCTTTTGCATAGTCAGTAAAACATAGATAAGCATTTTTCTGGTATTCTCTGTTTTCAGCCACAATGCATCTAACATCAAGCAATGATATCCCTCATATTATGGGCTGTTCTGAATCCACTTGAATTTCTGCCAGTTCTTGATTGATGTACTATTCGGTTTTTAAATAATCTTCCACAAGATTTTACTTGCCACACCCATGTTTATTGCTGCTTTGTTCACAAAAGCAAAAAGCTGGAAATCACCTAAGTGCTCATCAACAAAGGAATGGATAGAAAAGCTCTGGTATATTCACACAATGGGATACTACACTGATTTGAAAAACAAGGAACTCATGAAATATTATACAAAATGGGTGACCCTAGAGGACATTATGCTGAGTGAAATATCTCAGTCACAAAAGCACAAATATTGCATAGGGCCACTATTGTAAAACAAGACTGACACTGGGGTTGAGAGAAGACAGAGAAGAAGGGGAGAAATGATGTATACTGCACTGCAACAGATGAGGGAGAGAACTGTTTAAAAGGGATATATGATTAGATATTATTGTCATGACAGTAGTCCAGAATGAAGCTGCACAGTGCAGTGGACTTGGGGGGAGGGACTGCATAGCAATGAAAGAGTTTTTCTTTTACTCATCAAGGAGAAAAGGGAATTGGGGGAAGGGATTGGGCAGGGAGAAAAGTGCAACTATGAATGACTGGAAACCCTAAGTCTCTGTTAACTTTCATTAAAATTAATTTTAAAAAAGATTTTACTTGCATGTGATATTAATGACATTTTTTATAATTTCCACACTCTGTCAACTCACCTTTTCTTTTGGAATAGGAACGTACATTAATCTCTTCCAGTCAGTTGGCCAGGTAGCTGTCTTCCAAATTTCTTGACACAGACTACTAAGCATGTCCAGGGGTGTCTCTGTTTGTTGAAACATGTCAATTGGTGTTTCATCAATTCCTGGGACTCAGTCATAAAGCAAAATAAAGTTGTGACACCAGCCACAACAGAAATAAACCTGGGAAGTACCATGCTTAGTGAAATCAGTCACAAAAGGACAGATATTGTGTGGTTTCATTTCTATCAAATAATATAAAGCAACAAACGGATATCAGTGATAACAAGGATGAGCAGGAGGGGAAGTTTTGAATAAGGGCACTGAGATTAGGGGAAGGTGGTGGGGTGATTCAGATTAAAAGGTGTGTTGTTGTTGTTGTTAGGTCGAATAAGACTCATAGTGATCTGAACCCTGTCCTATCCTGTGCCATCCTCAACTCTGACACACTTGAATCCATTGCTGCAGTCACTGTAGATCCACCTGGTTGAGGGTCTTCTCCTTCACTGTCCCTCCACCTTTCCAAGAATGTCCATTTCCAAGGACTAACTTCTCCTAACATGTCTGAAGCATGTGAGATGAAGTTTTGTCATGTTTGCCTAGAAGGAGCAATCTGGCTGCACTTTCTGCAAAAGTATTGGTTTGTTCTTCTGGAAGTCCATGGGATATTCAGCACTTTCCCCCAACACCACAGTTCAAAGGCTTCAATTCTCTGTCATCCTTATTCATTGTCCAATAGAGGTGATTAAAATGGCCTATTTCTATTATGTATAATTTCACTACAATAAGTAAAAAGACGGTAAGATATATACTGGGGGAAGGGGTCAGGACCTCCTTCAGTGTCTAGTGGTAAGAAACTGCTGCGATACCAGGGGCACTTGGTTCAAATCCACCAGCTGCTCATTGGGAGAAAGATGGCCACTCTCTTCCTTGATTTCCTGCCTTTGAAAATATGCTGGAAGGTCAGCTATGGATGGTTCCAATTAGACAGCACATAGCAGCAATCAGTAAGTGAGCCCCGGCTTCTCTCTTGCCCTCTGCAGGAGTTGTGTCCAGCAGGTCAGGGCAGCTATGGGCTCCATCTACTGGGACCTGGCACAGAGTTTCTCAGAGCACTTTTCCAGAGTTCATGAACAAATGAAACGGTATACAGTTTTGCCCCACGACAGGACAAGGCACAGTGCAGCTTGGACCACCCCCTGGAGAGATCCCTAAGCTCCTTTTCTTCTTCTTTTTTTTTTTTTCTATTTGCAAGAGTTCTATATTTAGATCAAGTTTCATTAGGGACATTAGGATTCCATTTGTTTAAAAATATTTCATAATTCAAGGGGAGCTCTGGTGGCCTAGTGGCAAGGAGCTGCAACTACAATCCCAGGGGCGCACGGTTCGAATCCACCAGATGCTCTGCTGGGAAAGGAGGGACAATCTCCTCCTGTACTAGTCAGATCTGATTTGACGGTACACTCACACAAAAATAATAAAATTAAAAAAATATTTCATAATTCAGACTTATTCACTAACCTGCTCATCCAACATAAACAATATCAATGTCATCAACATAGACAATATCCATCAATACAAACTCCAACTGTCCATTTGCTGGAAAAATAAGCACAACCCTATAAAACTGGAAATTTCCAAAAGAATTCACAAAACTCCATGAAAGATGATTCTACATTCAACTTCCTTAGAATTAAGGAAATGAAAGTAAAAATGAGACACATTTTTGCTTTTTACATTTGCAAAGATAGGACAAGAATAAATGACATCCATTTCTTGGAAAAAAAAAACCCCTACATGTTTATTTTTAGTATTATATCATTTGTACAAAGAAGAAAGCAACAGAACAAAACAAAAAAATTCAAGAATTAAGTGTCTATCAGTAAGGAACTGGTAAAGGGAATAATAGTCTATCCGCATAATAAGATAAGTTTGTTTTCAATCCTTTCTAGTCTGGCAAAGTACATCATAGGTACATAGTATGTATGCTATTATCAATAAAAGTTATTCTTTCTAGCAGAAATCAGCAATAATTATTGAGAGGACTATGTTATGTTGGGAAAAGGGAAGATGAAGTGGAGGTGGGCCTTTTCTGCTACAGAAATTTTCTCAATACCTCAATATTGTGGAAACCTGTAATTTACATTGTCAAGTTAAAAACAAAAGCCTTGAAAGTCTAGGCAATTAGCTTGAAAAAAAGTTATTTAGAAGTGCTCTCAAATATTACTTTTCCCTGTCATTGGGAGTATAAAATACATTTCACCTTGCATGAGAATATTTCCCACCAAAACACAGTGTGAGCGAATACATGAAACACCACTTAATATGCTACACACACTTCTTTCCCATCCCATATCATTCTATATAGTTTAGAAAATACTGGATGGATTTGATCCCTAAGCTATTGAGGGTGCAAGTACACATATCCAGGGTCTTAGAAGTGAAAACCACAGAACAACTGACAGCTCCCACTTTCCTGCGTTACCTGCGATCAGCTCTCAGTCCCGCCCCCTCAGCGGTCTCGTGGGTTCTCACTATTGGCCCGGCCCGACATGCCTTCTCCTGCGCTGCCGCCACAACAATCGCCACGTGCTAAACCTTAGCACCTGCTCATTGGCCAACAGTCGCAAGCCTAAGCCTTCTGGCCCGCCCCTTTCTTTCTGGGTCAGGTCTCCCAGCCACCACTCCAAATACTGATTGGCTGAACGCCGGGCGCGCAGCAGATTTAAGAATGGGCTGCAGAGTGTCTCACGTGTGCTCGAGACGGCTCGATGGCGTACAGGGGCCTGGTGGCCGAGTTCCTACAGGTGCCGGCGGTGACACGCGCCTACACTGCGGCCTGTGTGCTTACCACCGCTGCTGTGGTGAGCCCTAGTGAGCCGGTGGGAGAGGGGACGGCGTCCAGGCGGGTGGGGCCAGCGTCGCCATGGTGACGACCCTGGCCAAGATTGGGCAGCCTCTGACGCCTCCCGGGTCTCACAGCAGCTGGACGTCCTCAGCCCGTTCCAGCTCTATTTCAATCCGCACTTGGTGTTCCGGAGGTTCCAAGTGAGACCGCCCGCCTCCCCTGCACGCCCCGGCCCCTCCGCTCCGTCCCTCTCCTATCCTCCCGCCTATTCCCTCCTTTCTCTCCCCTGCCCTGCCCACTACTTGCCTCCTCGTCCGCGTTCTGACTGCCCCTCCCTTTCTGTGCTCGCCTCTCTTCCCTCCTGTTTGCCCCTCCCCACCCCTTTCCGTTGTCTGTGCCTTCCCTCCCCTTCCCTCCTCCCCTGAGCACCGCGCCCCTGCCAGTCCTCCTCTCCCCTTCCTTGCTTGCCCCAACCCTCCCACCACCTCCTCCGCCCATGCCCCGCCCACTCTCCACAGGTGTGGCGGCTGATCACTAGCTTCCTCTTCTTCGGCCCCCTGGGCTTCAATTCCTTATTCAACCTGCTCTTCGTGTATCCTGCGCAGGCTGAGGGCAGGGGTGCGGGGGTGCGCGGTTGCGGAACACAGGCCAGCGATCTTCCTATACTAGACCCAGCTTCCGCTCCTGCCGTCTGCTGGAGGAAGGTTTTTTCCGCGGCCGCAGGGCTGACTTTGTCTTCATGCTGCTTTTTGGTGGCTTCCTCACCACCGTATCCTTCATGGCAGGCCAGGGCAGAGTTCTCACAGTTTGGGAAACAGCAGCGGCCCGCACGTGCCCATGATCCAGTGGAGCACTGCAGGAGGTGGGAGTGCTCGAGCTCCAGAGATGTCAGTCCGTGAAGGGCAGTGGGGAGCTGGACAAGGTGCACGCGTAGGGTAGTGGTACGGAGGATGGTGCGCGGGGCTACCTGGGATGTCTCTGGGGCCTGTGAAGGGCAGTGGAAACCAGAGCAGGGCACTGGAGGGAATGGCGGGAGGGGTGGCACATAGAGATGCCCAGGGCACCATCTGGCGGGAGGGTAATGGGTAGGTAGGTAGGGAACATAGAGGAATTATGTGCATGGGGGTACTCGGGACTCCCAGGGGTGGCAGCTGGCAGGAGGGCAGTGTGGATGGGGAAATGGCATGGACACTAGTGCAAGCTAGCAGAGGGTAGTAGGGAGCTAGGTAGGGATCACAGGAGAATAGTGTGAAAATCAGTCATTGCACGGGGGTGCCAGCTGGCAGGAGGGAGGGCAGTGTGGATGCAGGGGAATGGTGTGGAGGGTGGTGCACTGGGTTTCTCGCGGTGCCAGCCAGTACAGGGCAGTGGAGAGCCAGGCTGGTGGAAGGGGAATAGTGTGGAGGGCGCTGGGAGATGGCAGTGGGGAGCTGGGCAGGGTGTATGGGAGAATGGCTGGAGAGTGTTGCACAGGACACCAACTGGAGGGAAGGCACAGTGCAGGGGAGAGTGGCTTAGAGGGCTTGAAGGGAAGGTTCAAGAAAGACAGAGGCTTGGTGATCAGGGACCTGTTCAGGGCCCAGGCTGCAGGGTTGGGTGGGCTCAGCTTCCAGGTCCCTTGACTCCGGCTGGGCGCTGGGCCTCCTGGGCAGCCTGGCTTTCCTGGGCCAGGCCCTCACAGACATGCTTGTGTATGTGTGGAGCCGCCGAAGCCCTAGGGTCGCTGTGGATTTCTTCGGCCTCACTTTCCAGGCCCCCTTCCTGCCCTGGGTACTCATGGGCTTCTCACTGCTGCTGGGCAATTCCATCCTTGTGGACCTACTGGGTGAGTTGTCTGCCCATCCCAGGGGAAGTCCAGGAACTTACCCCACCCTCTTGGAATTTGGGTAGGGGCATGAAGGGGTGTGCATGTGTAACAGACCTGGAGTGGTGGACCAAGGCCAGAGTGGTGCCTTCTCCCCTCAGGGATCATTGTAGGACACATCTACTATTTCCTGGAGGATGTGTTTCCTAACCAGCCTGGGGGCAAGAGGCTACTGCTGACCCCTCGCTTCCTGTGAGTCTTAGAAATGCCCTCTTCCTGCCTGCCCAATGCCCTGTCTGCCTGGCCTGCTGCAGGCTGTTTAATGTGGGTCCCCCACAGGAAGCTTCTACTGGACAACCCAGGGGAGGACCCCAACTACCTACCTCTTCCTGAGGAGCACTCAGAACCCCATCTGCCACCCCCACAGCAGTGATGTGCTGGCCCAGGGCCAGTCCCCGCAGCCTTCCACCTCACCCATGCTCCCAGCTCACTCATCCTAGAGGTCCTGGTGCCTACACCAGCCCTAATAAAGAGCAGCCTGCAGCCTGAGCTACGTGCTCACTTCCTATGCCCTGTCTGTGCAGGCCTCACCCTGGGCCACCAAGCAGTCCCCTGAACCCAGCGCTGGGCAGGGGATAGAAGACCCCACCACAAGGAGCTGCCCACAGTGATCCGGCGGGGCTCAGGGCCTCTCCCCCCTTTTGGCCATCACACCGGCCAGGTCGCAGCTGCCTGGGCCAGTTTGTAGGCGCTCTTATCGTTGCCCTTCACTGAGCACTCTCACTTCCTCACCATCAGCTCTTCCCCCTTAGTAAGGGGCCTGCTCCTGATTATCCAGCTGATACCATAGAGGCTAAATGACTAAAGGTATTGGCTGAAGCCACCCGAGATCCTCTCTGTGACCCCAAATTCTGGAGGAACTTCCCCTTACAAAGCTGTTCCCTACAGTGCAGTCTCTGATCTGTCAAGTGGGCGCCCACTGAGCCAGCCAGCTTCCTACTGTCCCTGAGCAGGCCCCACACAGGGTTTAGCCAGGTGGAAACCAGGTGCACAGCCTGTCGTATGCCTACCTGGGCCAGGTAGGGGCCCAGGGCTGTTGGTTCCTCATAGACCCTCATGGGCCAGCGTCCTGCCGGCCCGCCTCAGGACAATCCTGGGGAGGGAGAGCAGAGCAGTGTGCTGTGGTAAGGCTAGCAAGGGTTGCCCTCCCTGGGAGAACCCAGCCTGATACATTCCCACCTGCACCCTCGGAAGGACTGCAGAGAAGCTTGAATGCATGCTACAGTACCCAGGGCCAGCACAAGAGCCCCATGGAGGACACACCACTGCCCAGTGTGTCCTCTGAGTCCCCTCACTGCCCACATATACAGCATGCCAGCCTGCATTCTGCTGTGTTGTGGCCCTGGGACTCAGTGGTGACAGAACCTGGGGACCCAGAGAATCACAAACACGTGTGCCATGTAGGGTGCTGACCTATGACCCTGACTAAGGCCCAGGTACCCACCAGCCAGGCTCTGTGGACAGCCCTGCACTCCCTGTTGCTATCCCATTAGTACATGGAGAAAGAGGCTAAGACTTGTTTCCTTTTATTTTAAAAAGTTGCTGGCCCTACCTGGGGCTTCTATAGAAAAATGAGAACTCACAGCAAAGCTCCTCTGTACCCTAAAGATCAGGAAGGGAAAAAAAACAGACCAGGAAGAGGGGCTTGATGGTGGAAGGCACTCCCACACCCCATGGCGTCTGCCCCCCACAGTGTTGTCATCTGAACTGCTCCACTGACACCAGCAGTGCTGCAGCTACCAGGCTGGGGCGGTGTTGGCGAGACGTCGCATCCGTCTGGAGAGAAAGGACAGTGAGGCAGGGTTACTCATGACTGGGTGCCCACTGTGACACTCAGAGCCCCTCTCTGAGACTCCAACCCAGGGGTGGTGGCTGGCCTGACCCAAGGCAGGTACCTGGTGTTTCTGTCCTGGTCACGGATCTTCTTCTCCATCTCGGCGTCCGTCAGGGTCTCCAGCAGGGGGCACCACTGGTCGGCGTCGCCCGTGTTACGGATGGCTATCTCCACCGTTGGCAAGGGGTTCTCGCTGTGGGGAGGGCGGTGGGATTAGAGGCACAGGCCAGGCCCCCAGGGGCTCACCGGCCAGAAGGAGGTGGCCAGTGTCTCCCAAGTCCTCAGGGACTTCAGGGGCTGCTCACCCCTTAGGATTGTGCACTGCAGTCCCCCCAGGATCCTAGGGTCAGGCTGGGTCTCAGAACTGATGACCAGTGAGCAGGCTGGAAACTTGAGTTCCTGTTCCAACTGGACCAGGGTTCCCCAGATCCACAGTCCACACCCTGGATGGGATGATGCCCCAGGGAACCCAGGGAAGGAAAGCAGGTCAGTGGGCGCATGTGGACTGGGTAGGAGGAGGGCACTAGGTTTGTAGCTGCACAGATGCTGAGGGGCTGGGCCCCCAATCACCCCTACCTTAAGAGAGGAGGCGCAGTTCCCAAGCTCTGAGCCTTGCTTGGTCAGTCATGTGGCCCTGGCCTGCCAGGGAGCCTCACTAGGCCCTCAGGGTCTTCTCAGAGCCTGCCCACCTATCCTAGGGGACTGCAAAGCCTCTAGAAGAGGGCAACCTGCCAGGAAGTTCTGCTTGTCATCTATGCCACTGTACAGTGTCTGTGTTTGAGGACTGCTGTAGTGACAGCCAGACAACAACCCTCACTGAGGGACAGCCAGCCAGCACTGCACACTGAAGGACAGATGGCCAGCACCCCCCGAGGTCAGCCAGACAGTACTCCGTACTGAGGGACAGACAGACAACATCCCACACTGAGGGACAGCCAGACAGCACCCCCTCACTGCGGGGCATCCGGAAAACATCTCACACTGAGGGACAGACAGCACCCCACACCGAGGGACAGCCACCAGCAACCACATGCTGAGGGACAGACAGATAGACAGCAACTCATCACTGAGGAAAAGCCAGATAGGCCCCCTACACTGTGGATGCATCTGAGGGTCTGGCATCTTTTCAGCTCCGTGGCTGACCCAGGCTGACCTCTACCATGGCTGAAGCTGGGCCCACAGCCAGCACGTTCTGGGCTCCCATGCTTACGAAATCCCCTAAGCCTCACACTCTATCCTTCCAATTCATGGGGTCCCTGCCCATGGTGGTTGGTGGGGAGCACAAGCTGGTGACTCAGTGGTGTGCATGCCTGGAGCACATCCCTGGCCCCCCAGCCAGGGTCTGGGGTTTGGCAGTCCAGGAACCACTGGAACCAGACCCCAAACACCATCAATCACGCGGCGCCGGCTAATTCCAGGAGGGAGACATGAAAGGAGCCACAGATCGTATTTTCAGCCTGCTTAAACATGTGGTGGGGGTGGGGTCAAGAGCAGTCCCTGTCTCCTGTTTACCCTCAGCATGGAGAGTCCACCCCAGTGGGCTTGTTCCAACAAAGACCCACGTGACCCTGTGCTCTGGGGACCAGCTGTAGGCCAGCCTGAGCTCCAGGTAAGGACACGGCTGGAGGGAAGGGCTGAGCTCAGCCCCTGAGCCTGCAGAGCATCAGGCCAGCTGAGACCATCCCAACAGACAGTGTCAGGCAGGGGGTTCACACAGGGTGAGGTACCTGCTTCCCGAGATGTGAGAACTGGGATGGAGCAAACACCCCAGCACACTAGACCACCAGCCTGCACCTTCCTGATCTAGATTTGGCAGTGGTGTCCTACACACAGCATGAAACGGGTAAGAAACAGAAAAGGAGGTAAACTGGACTTCTTCATAATTACACTTTTGTTGCTGGAAAAAAGCTATCATCAAAAAGTGAAAAGATGGCAAACACAACTGAGGGAATTTTTTACAAGGGAGCTCTCACAGCCTAGTAAGATGCTGCTCTGGGAATCCACAGGTTGCTTTGCAGAAGGATGGGGAGTCTCCTGTGCAATCTGCTGCCTCTGACAATCCACTGGAAGGTCAGTTACGGGTCAGGGTCAGTTCTGACTCAACTGCATACAATCATTTGTGGTGTTCAGCACTGTATAGTTGACCTCTCACAGCAACCCTATGAACAACGGATGGAGATCTTGCCCCATCCTTCCTTGCAATCTCCGCCACACTCAAACCTGTAGTTGTAGTCACCGTTAACTTGTCTCCTTAAAGGTCTTCCTCCTTTTGCTGACCCTCCACTTTTCTAAGCATGGTGTCTTTTTCCAAGGACTGGCCTCTCTTAATGTTTCCAACATCTCTGCCTTGAAGTATCACTATCCTTGTCTCCAAGAAGCAGCCAGGTTGCACTTTGTCCAAGACAGACTTGTTAGATCTTTGATCAAGGCAGCCCATAGGACACTCTATTCTCTTTTCCAACATCACTTTTTCTGCAGTTTGGTTTTCACTGTCCAACTCTTAGATGCATATGCAGCAACTGGAAAATACCATGCTTCGGGTCAGGATTCCTTTACCTTTAAAAGTCCTTCCTTGCCCTTTAAAGAGGTCCTTAACAGCAGATTTCTCCAGTGGAATACATCTTTTGATTTCTTGACTACTACTACCATGGGTGTTGATTATGGATCAAAGTAAAACGAAATAATTGACAACTTCAATCTCCATTTATCGTGATGTTGGGGAGCTCTAGTGGCCTAGTCTGCAGGGAGGTGGGCTGCTGAACCACAGACCACACCTCTCTGGTCATCAGTCCACCAGCAACTGTGCAGGACCAAGATGGACAGCCTCTGCTCCTGCGATTTATGGCCTTGGACACTTGTTGGAGGGTCAGCTATAATATGGTTCCAACTAGACAATAAACAATGAGCATTTGATGTGTTGTCGAGTCAGAAATGACCCACAGATGACCTTCCGGTTGGTTTTTAGAAGTAGTAAATGGCCCAGGAGTAGAGTCCTATCCTTCTCTCATGGAGCAGCTGGTGGATACGAACTGCATGCCTTTGGGATTGTGACGCAGCTTCTTACCACTAGGTCACCAGAGCTCAATGAGTAAGTGACCGTGAGGTTATATATTAGTTCAGCTGCAAGATTTTTGTTTTCTTGATGTTGAGGTGCAATCCATATTGAAGGCTATAGTCAATGATCTACTTCAGTAAGTGCTTCAGGGTTTTTCACTTTCTGCAAGCAAGGCTGTGCCATCTGTATAACATGTTACTGATGAGTCTGTCTTCAATCCTGATGCTAAAAGCAACAAGGGGCCAGCAGACACCAACACCTCAATCAAGCCTCTCAGATGGGGCACGTTCTTAGGACAGAGCTGGGAGCTCAGCCACTGTATGGGTCACTGCTCCCAGCAGCGCTTCTCTTGGTCAGAGAGAGGAGTAGGGGTGTTGTCTCATATGGTTTCTGGGAAAACAGCATGAGTCACAGGCCGGCTGTGAGCACATGAGCTGTGGTCGTCTGGAAGGCCTGCGCCTGGCCTGCTTCCGATGACCACCACGTGTGGGTGGTAGAGTTTGATGTGATGACTCCCAACATCCTGTTTTGATCCAGGGGTGCTCAGTGTCTCCCCCATACTTCCCATAGACGAGCATGAAGAGGACAGAATAGGCAGGGGTCTTGAGACCCCACCAGCTAGGTGTCTGCAGGGCCACATGCTCCCGATAAGGGCAGGAAGGCTGGGCGAGAGGACACATTCTTGCCACTCTGGCTCACACCTGATTGTGTGCTCCCCAAGTTCTCTGACTCCACAAGGGAAAAGAAGGAAGCAATGAGAAGGCCAGACAGCAATAGGAAGGCTATCTGTGGCGAAATGGGCAAGGCGCAGACCCCAAGTAGGTTGGTGGGGAGGGGGACATGAGAGCTGGGGGCCAAGGTCTGAGCCAGGGAGGACAGACAGGTCTTGGGGGTTGACGGAGTCATGGTCAGAGTTCTAGCTGCTGTGCAACTGGGTCTGGGTGTGCACTGTCCACCATCAAATGGTCTCTGGGCCAAGGCCACAAGGGGATGGGGCACAACACGGGAGGACCCACAATGGCTCAAGCCACCAAACTGTTACGGCAGCCCAAGGTCCCAGAAAGCTCATGGGCCCTACACCCACCTGTGCCATATCACAGAAGGTGACAGAAGGGCAGCATCCTACCTGAAGGCATAGGTCTTCTGGTGCCAGCTCAGCTGCCCTCGGATGCTGTAGGCAATGGTTGTCACGAACTCCCCGCCCAGGCCCAGCTCTGAGCACAGCTTCAAGGCAAACTTTTCAGGCGAGTTCTCCCTCTCCGACATATCCCACTCAAACTGGTCCACCAGAGAAATGTTGCCCACGTGGATGTTCAGCTAGGGCCAGATGCATGAGTTAGCATGATGCCCACACCCGGGAGGCTGGCAGGTGCCAGTGGGTACCTGTGAGCTACCCTGTCCCTCCCGCTGCGCTCCCCACCTGTAAATGGACTGGCTGGGAGCCTCCTGGGGCTGCGAAGTGGGGGCAGTTTGAAGCCACCACCCCAGGCCTGCCCCCTGCTAACTAAGGCCCTGTCCTCCTGTCCCCTCAATGCGTGCCCACACTGCACTGGGTTACCCCATAATTGTTTGTGCTGAGTTACCTCACACTTGTCTACACCAAGTGACCCCAGCTTGTCTACACTGAGTGACGTCACATGTGTCTACACTAAACTCTACCGTGTGAACCACAGTTGTCCGTACAGAGTGACCCCACACTTTCTAAACCAAGTAACTCCAGTTTGTCCATACTGACTGACTCCACCTTGTCAGCATTAAGTGACCGTGGATTATGTACACTGAATAACCCCACTCTTGTCTGCACCAAGTGACCCTGGCTTGTCTGTGCTGAGTGACCTCACCTTGTCAGCACTAAGTGACCCTGGATTATGTACAGTAAGTAACCCTGACTTGTCAGCACCATGTGACCCTAAATTATGTACATTGAGTGACCCGGTTTGTCTGGGCTGAGTGACCCCACCTTGTCAGCATTAAGTAACCCTGGAGTCCACACCTGACTTGCATGGTATGGCTCTGGGAAGCCTTCCTGAATCTCCATGAACAGAACAGTCCTGCCTGGTGCTGACACGGGGCAGATGCCCACCTTAATGATGACCCGCTGGTCAGATTGATCCTCCAGGATGCTGTCTGTGGGGTAGGACTCGATCTGCTGCCGGATGGCTGAGGCGATGGCTGGTACAAACGTCAATGGGTTCAAGTCCAGGTCATCACAGAGAATTTCCGAGAACATCTCAGGCGTCATCAGCTTCTCTGCAGTCAGGAGACAAGGTGGCCAGCTGAGCCATGGCAGAGGATGTACTGCACAGTGCTGCCATTACCCATGACATCCTCTCCTACTACACAAAGGAGTCCACCCCTCCCAGAGCTCAGCTCTCAGCACCTCCCTCCCTGAACAACAATGCTATTGCTGGAATCAGGTCAGCTCTCATGGTGATGTCACACACAAACCAAACACAGCCTGGTCCTGCTCCTCCCCACCACTGCAGGGAGGGACAATCATTCAGCTCTTGTGCCTGCTCATATCCCTGAAGGTCCCCCATGCCCTCACTGACCCAACACAATGGCTTCCTCCAGCCCCCACTCTCGCTCCTGATCATGTGTCCACAGCAAATGGGTTAGACAGTACTCTGCTGGCCAATCAGGGAAGGAGCGGTGCTGCCAACCCAAAGGTAAGCAGCTCAAATCTACCAGCTGCTCTGTGAGAGAAAGATGGGCCACCTCCTCCCATGTGATCTATGTTGTTGTTAAGTGCCATTGAGTTGCAGGCAACTCATAATGACCCTATGAAGGAGAGTCCTCAACACTTGGGTGTGTCTCATCCTCTCACCAGGTTCGTAGGGTTTCTGGAGGCAAGCTACTATGGAAGTGGATGCCGCTCCTGCTTCCAAGCTTGTTTTCACTGGGGAGCTGCACAACCTTTAAGTAGCTTACCATTATCTTGCACACCCAAATGCTGGCAAACTCTGGGCCGGACACCCCCAGCTCATCTGGCAGGTCCACTCTGCCAACCCCCATTTGGGGCAAATAGAATGCCACAAGCACCTGGATCCCTCCATATCTGCGGCTCCTCAAGACACCCGAGTCCATGCACAGCTGACACTAAGCCTCCCGCATGTGATCTATAGCCTCAGAAGAC
Organism: Elephantulus edwardii; assembly: GCF_000299155.1. Taxonomy (NCBI): domain Eukaryota; kingdom Metazoa; phylum Chordata; class Mammalia; order Macroscelidea; family Macroscelididae; genus Elephantulus; species Elephantulus edwardii. The sequence goes on along the minus strand of NW_006400244.1, from coordinate 458,413 downwards.
CTACTGGAGGGTCAGGTATGGGTTGGTTCCAACTCGATGGAGTGGGGGCCATTAGATTTTCACTGGCTCATTTCCAGAAGTAGATCCAGGCTTTTCTTCCTCATCTCTTAGTCAGAAAGCTCCATGGGAATTGCCCTGCTAGTATCTGAAATACCACTGATGGCCTGTTAGAACACAGATCATTAACCAAAACTCGAGCAAACTCTAAGAGAGACCTGGTCAGCCAGCTGGCCAAGGGCGTGTCTGCCTGCAACTACTCCTGGCCTTCATCGAGAGTGTGCGAATGGGCATTTGTGGAGAGGGGGATTGCGTTTTCTTGATGAGAAGACAATTTATACTGAAAACTGTAGTCTTTTGGTCATCTTCAATAAGTGCTGTAAGTAAATACTTTCTATAAGCAAGGTTGTATGATCTGCAAGCTTTTCCTGCAGAAAGTCAATGCCTATAGACTTCAATATGGACTGAAGCTCAACATCAAAAAGATAACGATAGTCACGACTGGACCAACTGGCAGCACCACAATTGAAGGTGTTAACAGTTTCTGCTTGCTCAGCTCCACAATCAACACACATGGCGCCAGTTGTCAGGAAATCAAAAGATGAACCACACTGGGGAAGCTTGCTGTCAAGGACCTCCCCAAAGTGCTAAAGAGTCAGTCTAGGAACTAAGGTGTGCTTGATCCAAGCCATGGTCTCTGCAATTACTTGCTATGAATCAGAGAGCTGGACAAAGTCTAAGGATGGCAGAAGAAGAATCAATGCTTTTGAGTTGTAGTGCTGGAGAAGAGTATTCAAGAGAACTAACAAGTCTGACTGGAAAGATGAAATCAAGTTTCTCCTTGGAGGCAAGGATTTTGAAGCTCCATCTCATACTTCAGGCATGTGGCCAGGAAAGACCAGTCCTTGGAGACGGACATCAAGCTTGGAAAGGTGGAGGGACAGTGTAGTAGAGGAAGACCCAAGATGAGATAGACTCATAGTAATAGGGATAGTGGGGGTAAATATGTTGGAGTCAGTGAGACTGGCTCAGGATACAGCAGGTTTCAGAGATACTGTACATAAGGTCACTATGAGTTGCAAGCAACTTGATGGCACATAATAACAGCAACAATAATGTGCAGTAATAGAGGTTGTTGATGTGTTTTCCATCTTCCAAACCTGATGCCACATTCTTCATAGAGTCTAGCTCTATATTCTCTTTCAACATTCAAAAGCAGCAATTCTCTTTTGCTGTCCAGCATTCATGTGAACAAGGTGACTGAAAATACCTTGGCTCAAGTCAGGAACACAAACCTCTCAAAGTGACATCTTTGCTTCCCAATACTCCAAAACAAGATCTTATGCATCAGATCTGACTAATGCAGTATGTCGTTTGACAGCCTCTTCCATGAACACTGATTGCAGATCCAAGAATAATTAAATTCTTGACAATTTCAACCTTCTCTCCATTTTGTGAGCAAACCTCTTTTATAGACATGCTCTTATATTGAAACAGATGAGGGAGAGAACTGTTTAAAAGGGACATATGAATGGGTATTCTTGTCATTACAGAAGTCCAGAGTGAAGGCTGCATAGTGGAGTGGACTTGGGGGGGGGGATCTCATAACAATGAAAGAGTTTTTCTTTTCAAGGAGAAGAGTGAATTGGGGGGTAGGGGGTGGGTAGGGAGAAAAGTGCAACAATGAATGACTGGAAACCCTAAGTCTCTGTAAACTTTCATTAAAATTAATAAAATTTAGACTAGCTCTAAAAAAAAGTTACTCCTTTTTTCTCACTAGATACTTACTCCATATTGACAATAATTTAAAAAAACCCTACTATTAATTTTGAAAACACTGTTTTGCCATATTAACCAATTTACCTGCATGATCACTGGTATATTTGAGCGAAATGTGATCATACTCCAAGCAAAATAATTCCATATTACAGAATATAACTTACATTTAACTTAGGTTATTAAATCACCACTCATGTAAAAAAAAAAAAAGAAGTGCTCAGGGGAAGCGATTCAATGAAATGTTAACTTGTATTGCTCCTGGGAAATCAGGAAGGAGAAGTGGTTTTCTTGGGAAATTTGTACAAAGAATGTTATAGCTACATAAACAGTTTTCTTAAAAATGCTTGCATCACTTAGTCTCACGGCGCATCTGTCAGCCTGTTGCAAGACTGCTGAGGTGTTAATAATGCTGAGTTTGCCTTCTTATAAAAAAACTCTCTTCAGTACTTCTGAACGCTTTAACTTTCACTTTGTTCTGCTCGAAGTTGAGTTGTTATTCCGCAGTAAGTTCTTTGCTCTTGCTCCTGAGAGAGTTAAAGGTTTTCTTCTTCGACATTATTTGATGTAGAAGTGGGATTTTAAATGTGCACTGTCTCCATCAGACCCCAGTATTAAATACAAATGGTTTGGCACTGGCCAAGACTTGGGATTTGGGGTCCTTATCACTGAGGACTCTCAGAAATTATCCCAAGATAAATAATCTCTCGAATCTGAGCTCTGTTGTTTTGCACTGTAACTCTCTGAGTTAATGTAAGGATTTGTTGTTTTTTAAACTATCTTCAGAGGAAAAGTGAGAAATGCCAGTCCCAGGATGAACTGAAACCACTCCAGTCCTTTGACATGCTTGTTCTTGTCTGGTAGGCATGGTCTTACTAAAAACAGTCTTTTTCCTGCAGAGTGACTGGAAGATTTGAACTGCTGACTGTACAGTTAAGAGCCCACCACACTGCAAACTATGCCACCTGGGCTCCTAAATTGGTACCTAGTCTCTAAAAGATAGCAAAAAAGCAAGATTAGTTCACTGCAGGATACTGTATCTGAATTAACAAACAAGGAGCTCCAGTCTCAAGATCTTGCTCCTATTTTACCTGTCCCATTGCCTCAATCTCTTTATGCCTCTCTATCCTTTCATATGTTGATAAATACTGTGTGAATTTTTTCTCTTTCCTGAGAAACTCACTTAAAAACTCGGAACTGAAACTTCTCTTAAAATCCACCCTTGATTCAGCCTGCATTATATTCACTGCTTCGGCCTCACTCAGAATTGTACCATATTTTGAAAGGCTTCACAAAGATCATCTGGAAAAAAAAATCTTTAAAAATTCCTGTTGAGGTTTACAAGTCTGGACTTCTTGTTTTGTACTAACTTGTTCATAAGCTGGGCTCTAGTGATGTAGGGTGTGAGGAATTGCAGGGCCAGTCCATCAAATGCTCTACGGGAGAAGGATGGGCAACTGCCTCTCACGTGATTTATTATTGTTGTTGTTGTTGTTGGGTGTTATTGAGTATGACCCATAGTGACCTATGAACAACAGATCTGAACCCTGTCCTATCCTGGGCCATCTGCACACTTCCTGACACACTGGAGTCCATCACAGTAGCCACTCTGGCATCTTCTTTGCCAACCCTCTACCTTTCTGATCATCATGTTCCTATCCAAGGAAGAGTCCCTCCTAGCAACATGTCCAAAATATGTGAGACAAGCTTTAATATTTTTTTTCCTTGTTGTATGCTGTGAATTAGATTCAACTGGCACCAGAGGAGACCGTCTCTCCTCCAGGAGAGCATCTGGTGGATTCAAACCACACAGCTTCAGGACTGCAGTGCAGTGTCTTGCCACTAGGCCACCAGAGCTCCCTAAGCTTTATTATTTTTGCCTCCAAAGAGCACTCAGGCTGCACCCTCTCCAAGACATAATAGTTTGTTCTACTGGCCATCCATGAGATATTCAGCACTTTTCTTCACCACAACTCAAAGGGATCAACTCTTCTTCTAACATCTTTATTCACTCTCCAGCTCTCAGATGCACAGCAAGAAGGACCATGGCCTGAATCAGACGCATCTTAGTCTTCAAACTGACATCATTACTCCTCAATACTGCTGGTACCAAGAGTGTTAATTATGGATCCAAGTAAAATGAAGTTGTTGACAGTTTCAATCTTTTTTTAAATAGTATTTTATTTTTTAAATTTTTGACGCCTTTGAGCTGTGGTGCTGGAGAAGAGTATTGAATGTACCATGGACTGCCAAGAAAACAAAGATTCATCCAAGAGAAGGTTAAACCAAGCTACTCCTTGGAGGCAAGGATTCTGGGGCTTTGTCTGACATACTTTGGACATGTAAGGAGAGACAGGTCCTTGGAGAGGGGCATCATGCTTGGTAGGGTAGAGGGACAGCGCAGGAGGGGAAGACCCTCTATGAGGTGTATTGATTCAGTGACTGGGGTAATCGGGATGGGTGTGTCAGAGGCAATGCGATTGGCACAGGATAGAACAGGGTTTAGAGCTGTTGTACATAGGGTCGCTATGAGTCGCAAACGACTCCATGGCACATAACAACAACAACAATCATCAAATCAGATGTGACTGGTATAGGAGGAGATTGCCCTTCCTTCTCCAGCAGGGCATCTGGTGGATTCAAACCCTGCACCTCTGGGATTGCAGTGCAGCTTCTTGCTACTAGGCCACCAGAGCTCCCCTAGTTTCAATCTTTTCTCCATCTATCACGATGCTGCCTATCAGTCCAGTGGTAAGAATCTTGGTTTTCTTGACCTTGAGATGCAATGCATATTAAAAGGTTTATTTCTGAGCTTCTGCAACAAGTGCATTTTTAAAATTAAGAAGGGAGTATGTCAGGGTTGTATTCTCTCTCCATACCTATTCAATCTATGTTGAGCAAATTATTTGACTCTATGAAGAGGAACGTGGCATCAGAATTGGAGGGAGACTCGTGATTTACTGCCTTTGAAAACCCACTGGAAGGTCAGCTCTGGGTCGATTCCTACTAGACAGAATGAGTTTGAGTTTTGGAGGGTTTTTTTAAGTTCACATGCTAAGCTAAGCCAAAGGAAGCCCTAGTTGTGGCTGAAGTTCTATGAATAAGAAGTGCCCAAGGGCAGTGCAGCTTTAAACAGAAAGAAAGCAATGACTCAGCTGTCAGAATCTCATCAAAACATGAGTAAAAGACTGCTGAAGGCTGCCCAAAGGCTGCCCCCACCTAATGACTAAAATCCACCCTTGAGCACAAAGTAAGGCTCTAAGTGTTTATAATTATCTGGTATGTCTGCTCTATAGTTTTCTGAGCACTTTGGTTTTTCCTTATCTGCTGAGGTACAACTAGAACTTTCAGCTCTGACTTCACTTCGAGACCAAATCCTGAGATGGTATTGTTAGTTACGGGATGATGACTGGGCTGGTAAACGGCCCCCCCCACTGTAGAACCAGCAAATTTGGCTGATAAATTTTTCAGCCTCTTGAGGCTGAAAGGAACAAAAAGGCTAAAAAAATCAATGGCACTCCAGTTACTGTCATTACAGTCCTCTCCACAGAAAAAGAAAAAAGCTAAATAAAGCTGCTAATAGCCCTCAGGCTGGCATCTGCCACTACTCTAAGGAACCAGGTCACTGGAAAAATGTTATACCCTGAAAAACAAGACCAAACCCCCTCAAATATGTCCTTCAACCTAATACAGAACAGGTCTCTGGAGACAATAGGACCCTTCCCCAGGGAGGTGCTTGCCATGCAAAGAGAAGCTGTTGCAAATAGCACAAAATAACCATTTTGTTGTTGTGTGCTGTTGAGCTGGATCCAACTGGCACAGGAGGAGACTGTTCATCCTCCTCCAGCCGATCACCTAGTAGATTTGAACTGTGCATCTTCCTGCCACTAGGCCCCAAGAGCTCCCTGGAGAACCCGTTATCGATCAACACTGGGGCCGCCCTATCTACTACTAACTCTACTTTTCCACAAAGGCCCCTGTCTCAGAGAAGAGAATCTTCAAACACTGAGCCACTCTATCCATTCCAACTTGTCTCAAGCATATCAAAACTTTTTTCTGCTTAGTCTAGATTCCTCTGGAAATTTGTTAAGCTGAGATCTTTTGTGGAAACAGAATTCGCATGAACAATTTACTGCAAAAAGAGAAACAGTATTAAATTTGCCTGATGTTTCCAAGTTGGTGAATCCCGGTGTGGAATGAGAACAGATCCTAAGGGAAGAAGATTCTGCAGGTGTTGGTCATGAAGAATGAGAACTCACTTCCACCTGGCCCTCTCTCCCTTGGTAAACCACTCACCTCAGCCTAGCCCTCTCCCTTCTGGTAAATCTTTACTTCCTCCAACCTTGTGTGTGGCCTGTCTACTGATTGAGGCTGTTTTGTCAGCAGAACCAACCAATCAAGGCTCAAACAGATGTAGCTGAAGAACTGATGACTTTGAGTTGTGGTGCTGGAGAAGAGCCTCGAACATACCATGGACCACCAAGAAAAACAGGTCTGTCTTGGAGAGGATGAAACCAAGTTTCTCCTTGGAGGCTAGGATTTTGAAGTTCTGTCTTACATACTTTGGGCACGTGGCCAGGAGAGACCAGACCTTGGAGAAGGCCAACATGCTTGGAAGGGTGGAAGAACAGCCAAGAAAGGAAGACCTTGGATTAGACAGAATTATACAGTAACAGCAACAATGGGAGTAGGTGTGTCAGAGTCAGTGAGACTGGCTCAGGACAGGGCAGGCTTCAGAGCTGTTGTATATATGGTTGCTAAGAGTCACAGGCAACTCATGGCACATAAAAACAAGCAACAAACCCTTGCCAGATTCCTCAGTATCTTCTTGAACTAAAAGCCAAGGAGAGAACTAGCTCCCATTACACAAGGTAAACTTTTCCTCAAGACTGGATTGTCCCTTGGACCAATTGTTTAAATATCCATTCTTAATAAATCAAATAGTAAAGAGTGAAGGTTTTGTTCTGGATTTGCATATCACTAACTGGTCTTTTCAACTGGTATCTATGCATCCAAGATCTGGACAATTGATAAGGATGAGAGCAGAAGAATTAATTCCTTTGAGCTGTGGTGCTGGAGAAAAGCATTGGATATCCCACGACTGCCAAGTGAACAAACAAGTCTATATAGAAGGAAGTGCAGCCAAGGGGCTCCTTGGAGGCAGAGATGATTAAACTGTTTCATGTGCTTTGGGCATGCTGTCAGGAGGGACCAGTCCTCAAGAAAGACATCATGCTGGGGAAGGCAGGAGGGAGGAAGAAAGACAGGAAGATCCTTAGCAACATGGACTGACACAGTGATGAACAGTGGGCCCAAGAATATCAGAAATGATGAAGATTCTGCAGAGAGTTGCCTTGAAAAAGTTCTCACTTTCCTGGTGCAGAAACATCAGGAAAGTATCCAAGGACTGTAAAAGTCTGACCATTTGGCCCAAAGTGAGCAATATATACTCACAATGTCCCACATGACAGTTCAGTTTTTTCCCCTCCTCAGTCCACTTCAGTCCTTGTCCCTTCACAGGTGTGGATCCCAAATTCCATCCCTGTGACTGCTTCCTTCTGGAGAACCCAACTAGGAACACTGAAAAGAGAACTCATGGCTTCAGGTAGGGCCCAGGACAGAGTGTCTCCACAGGTACACTGTAAGTACAGATCTGACTAGAGAAAACAAAATTTAAAAAAAAAATGATGAGGATGGCGCAGGATAGAGCTAGGTTCAGATCTGTTGTTCACAGGTTTGCTGAGTCACAGTTAACAACATGGACCCTAAATTAATGACTGCATTATTCCTAGGTTTCCTGTAGTCCCAAACCTTCACTTACTGCACTCCAAGGGTTTGGCTTGCTAACTTTGGCTTCACCTTCACAGCTATATCCCCAGACCTAGGATTTGCCAGCCTCCATAAGCATGTCAGGGAGCTCAGGTAGCCTACTGAAAAGAAGCTGAGCTGCTAATGTAAGGCTTGTGGTTCAAATCAACCAGCTGCTCTGTGGGAGAATGACGGACATTGTCCACCCATGATTTACTGCCTTTTGAAAACCCACTGGAGGGTCAGCTATGGGATGGTTCTGACTCAACGGCACACAGTAACAAGTAGCATGTGAGGGGAGCTCTGGTGGCACAGTCCACAGGGGGACTCACAGCTAGCTCAAAGGCTGCACCTCTCTGGAGGTTCAAATCCACCAGCAGCTCCCTGGGACAAAGATGGTCAAATCAGCTCCTATGAGATTTATGGCGTGGGAAACCCGTGAGAGGGTCGTGATGGGTTGGTTCTGACTTGAAGGAAATGAGCTGAGTAGAGTTGAGACAAGCTACTCTGAAAGAATTGGCAAAAAACGAGGCCCTAGGAATTGATGGCATAGCAAATGACATATTTCAACAAACAGAAATTTCCTGGATGTGCTCATCAAGTTGTGCCAAGAAATCTGGGGGACAACCACCTGGCCAACTGACTAGAAGAGATTTGTATTTGTTCCCATTCCAAACAAAGGTGAACTGACAGAGTGTGGAAATTATCAAACAATATCATTACTATCACATGCAAGCAAGAGTCTGCTGAAGATTATCCAAAAACGACTGGAACATCACATCTATAGATAACTGCCAGAAGTGCAAGGTGGGTTTAGAAGAGGCCGTGGTCCTGTCAGATGGATCTTGGTTGAAAGCAAAGAGCACCAGAGGAATGTCTATCTTTGTTTCATTGATTATGCAAAGGCATTTGACTATGTGGATCATAACAAACTGTGGCTAACTCTGAAAAGAATGGGAATCCCAGAACACTTGATTGTGCTTATGTGAAACCTATACTTGGACCAGGAAGCAGCCATCAAAACAGAGCAAGAAAACGGCATAGTTTAAAACTGGGAAGGGTGTTTGCCAGGGATGTCTTCTATCTCCATACCTTTTCAATCTATATGCAGAACAGAACCAGGAGGGTGGGTTCTATGAGGAGGAATGTGGCATCAGGATTGGAGGAAGACTCATCAACAACCTGTATTATGCAGATGTCACAACCTTGCTTGCTGAAACTGAGGAAGACCTAAAGCACTTGCTGCAGAAGGTCAAGGACTGCAGCCTTCAATATGGATTGAAGCTCAACATCAAGAAAACAAAGACTGTCAGCACTGGGCCATTGGTAGTATCATTATAGATAGTGAAGAGATTGAGATAGTTAACAGCTTTAGTTTGCTTGGCTCCACAATCAACACTCTTGGTACCAGCAGCCAGGAAATTAAAAGACAAATTACATTGGGAAAATCTGCTGTCAGGGACCTCTCCAGAGTACTAAAGAGCCAACAATGTCAGTCTGGAAATTAATGTGCACCTGATGCAAGCCACAGTCTATGCCATTACATGCTATGCATCGGGAAGCTGGACAATGACTAAGGGTGATAGGAGAACTGATGCCTTTGAGCTGTGGTGTTGGAGACAAGTGTTGAATATACCATGGTCTGCTAAGGGAACAAACAGGTTCATGCAGGAGAGGGTGAAGCCGGGCTGCTCCTTGGAGGCAAGGACTGTGAAGCTTTATCTGACATACTCTGGACATGTTGCAAGGAGGGACCAGTCTTTGGAGAGGGACGTCATGCTTGGGAGGGTGGAGGGACAGCGCAGGAGAGGAAGACTCTCGATGAGATGGATTGATTCAGTGACTGGTGTATTGGGGGCAGGTGTGACAGAGATAATAAAACTGGCACAGGATAGTGCAGGGTTTAGGGCTGTTGTACAAAGGGTTGCTGCTATGAGTCTCAGGGCACTTAACAATACACAACAACAAGAACAACATCTTAGTGTCACCTGGGGAAATCAATAATCTACCTAGGCTGTAATGCTCTATGATTCATTCAATTCCCTATTTTCTCCAAAGTCTCTATGCAGACTTGCAGTCTTTACTGTTTATGAGCAAATCTAAATTGCTGCAATATGTTCTTGATTTATTCATATGCTCAACTTCCTGACAGGCTTCCACTGACAATAGCACAATGTGGTTAAAAACACTTGGCTGCAGCTACTGTTTTTCCTGTCAGGTGCTGTTGAGTCACCCCCAACTCATCCAATCTCACACACAACAAAAAGGAACCCCGCCTGATCCCGCACTATCCTCCAAACCTCTGCGATGTTTATCCTTTTGTCAGCGAGGTCTCCTGCTCTTTCCTTGACTCTGTTTCCAAGTGCATCTTTCTTCAGGGGCTGCCTCCCCCTGATAACATGCCCACATTACGTGGGACAAAGTCTTAGCATCCTTGTACTGAAGGAATATTCTGACTGCACTTCGTCCAAAAAAGACATGTTTCCAGGGGAGCTCTGGTGGCCTAGTGGCAAGGAGCTGCAACTACAATCCCAGAGGCTCACGGTTCGAATCCACCAGATGCTCTGCCGGGGAAGGAGGGTCAATCTCCTCCTGTACCAGTCAGATCTGATTTGACAGTACACTCACACAAAAATAATAATAAAAAAAGAATACAAAAAACAAACAAACAAAAACAAAAAAAAAGACATGTTTCCTATTTTGGTTGTTGTTGGTTTGTACCACCAAGTAAAGACCAATCCATAGCTGACTCCAGCGGGCTTTCAGCGGCAGTAAAGGGCATGAGAGTGCCTATTTTTCTCCTGTGTAGCAGCTGGTGGATTTTAACCAAGTACCTTTTTGTTGGCAGCACAATTCCTCACCTCCAAGCCACCAGAGCTATTTTGGTAGGCAAAGACTTACAAAGCATCATGACAGATGGTGAAGAGACTGAGATTGTTAACAGCTTTAGTTTGCTTGGCTCCACAATCAACACTCTTGGTACCAGCAGCCAGGAAATTAAAAGACAAATTGCACTGGGAAAATCTGCTGTCAGAGACCTCTCCAGAGTACTGAAGAGCAAGGACATCAGTTTGGAAATTAACGTGTGCCTGATCCAGGCCACAGTCTATGCTATTACATGCTATGTATCAGAAAGCTGGACAATGACTAGGGATGATGGAAGGAGAACTGATGTCTTTGAGCTGTGGTGCTGGAGACAAGTGTTGAATATATGAATGGTCTACCAGGAGAACAAATAGGTTAGTCCGAAAGAGGATAAAACCAAGCTACTCCTTGGAGGCAAGGACTGTGAAGCTCCATCTGACATACTTTGGGCATGTTGCAAAGAGGGACCAGTACTTGGAGAGGGATATTATGCTTGGGAGGGTGGAGGAACAGCAGAGGAGAGGAAGATCCTTGAAGAGATGGACTGACTCCGTGACTGATGTAATGAGGGTTGGTTTGTCAGAGACAATAACATTAGCTCAGGATAGAACATGGTCAGAGCTGTTGCACACAGGGTTGCTGTGAGTCTCAAGTGACTCAAAGGTACATAACAAAACAACAATCAAGCCGATGAAAAGACCTGGACTTTTGGGATTTCTGGCAAGATGACAGCCCAGACCTCTACAACTAAGAACCCAGAAAACAAAGATAACACATATAGGCAACAATCTTGGAAGCCTGAGTTTCACAGCAAATGATATAGTAGTAGTTCAAATGCCAACTGAAGAACAGAAATTAAAACACTGAATGGGGAGGCAAATGGGGCAGTGAATTGTGAACGGACCTGACACAGCACAGCCATTGACAAAGCACAGCAAAAACTTCTGCAAGCAGCTTTCTGGTTGACACAGTAACCGTGGACTGTGATGGTGTCCAAACCAGGGGCAGGCTGACAATAAGAAAGGTGCTTCTTATACCCTGCTGCTATGGATCAGGGGAGTGACTTCACCCACCACACAGCCAGTGGTCTTTGCCTAGCTTTCATCCAGTCCATGCCATCCTGTTTTCAGTACTGGGGGTGCACACATAACTCCACACGCAGAGACTCGTTTCTGTAGCTGCCAGTGAGTGACTGTTCCTGTGAGGAGGGGCACCTAGCACACAGTGATTCCCAGATTGATAGTAATCCCATCTCTGACTGGGGGTCCTTGCCTTTCTCACCTCTGACCATGTGGCCTTGTGAGCTCCAAGTCTGAAGAGGCCACACCCATGCTTGGAGCTGTGTGCACTCCTTTTGTTGGTGACCATTTCTGGCAAGTATAGCATCCAGTGCACATCACCCCAATATGTTACTGTAGAATACTGTTGAATCAGAACAGACTCATAGCTGACCCTCCAGTGGGTTTTCAGAGGCAGTAAATCACATGCTATATTTTCTTCTCACCTTTGGTTTTCTTAGTCTTTCTTTGCCCTTGTGTCTAAAGGTGTCTGTCTCTTATAGAGACAATAATTCTAAGTTATGTTTTCTTATTCATCCTGCCACTTTTTCTCTCGACTGGTGCATTTAATCCATTCATATTCAGTGTCGTTAATGAGAAGTGAGGTTTTTCCCTTGCTGTAATCTTGCTGATTCTTTTGGTTACACTTGCTTTTATGTGTTGAAGTAAGTTTATGTATTTGTTTTATATTATGTCCTTCATTGCTGTTCCTTTGGTGTTTATGAAGTCTTTATGGTTTTCTCCCTTTTTATTTTGATGAAGCTTATTCATTTTCTTAGAGAGTACTCTATAAATTACTATTTTATCCCCAAGTCTAAAAGTTTCTTCTCTTGTAATTACCCTGACCTTCTCTTCATTTACAAGTTCTGTGACTACACTTCTTTTAGGATTTTTTTTTTCCATTTTTATTCATTCATTGTTCCATATTTTCTTCCCTCCCCACCCCCCCATGGTCTACTCTGTAGTGCACCCCTTGTTCCAGATTGTTGTTACATATAACACCTAATCATACATTGTTTGTCATATGTATAATACCTAATCATACATTCTTTTTGGATTGTTCTTCCCCTCATCTGTTCCAATCCAGTGTTATCCACTTTTATTATCTATTCATTCTTTTCCTATTTTATAACAGTGTGTGACTAGACTTCTTCTTCTTTTACATTGTGATTGTGTATCATGGAGTTGAAAGTGACCCACAGCTGACTCTCCAGTAGGTTTTCAGAGACAATAAATCACATGGGAGGAGAATGTCCATCCTTCTCCCACAGAGCAGATGTGGATTTGAACCATGTCCTTTCAGGACTGCAAACACAGCTTATTACCACTAGAGCTCCCCTTTTTATATGTAGTTGTCCCCATTTATAGACTGATGCCTCTGGTTCCCTATTTTTAATGTCATATATTTATGTCTATTTCTGGATCTGGGTCAGTTTCTAAATTACATACATTGATTTTCTGTTGCCTATAGTTAGTAGTTTTGTCTACAGAACTCCCTTTAGCATTTCTTGTAATGTTGGTCCAGTTTTCACAAATTCTCTTAGTTTTCATTTATCTGGAAATGCCCTAACTTCAATGTCACATTTGAGGGACAATTTTGCTGGGTACAGAATTCATGACTGGCATAATTTTCTTCTCAAGTTTTATTTATGTCTGCATGGTTACCTGGACTTGGCCTTATTGGTTCTCCTCTATAGATAACTGTTTGTTTTCCCTGAGCTGTTTTCAGTATTGATTTTGGAAAGTTTGATTATTTAGCTTGGTGTTTCTCTTTTGGGATATACCTTGTTTGGGATTTGCTCCGCTTCTGAATAGGTATTTTCTCCTTTTTTTAAAAAAAAATAACATTTAGGGCATTTTCCTCCAGCAAACTTTCAATAATTTTCTTTATGTTTTTCTTGGTCTCTTCCTGTTGTGGAATTCCAATCACATGTAAATTTTTCTTCTTGATGTTGTTCATGTGATTCTTTTGCTTTCTTTCCTTTGTTTTCTGATTTGTTCCTCTAACAGATAATATCGAAATATTTGTACTCCATATCTCAGTAAGTCTGTTTTCCATTTCTTGAATTCTATTTTTCCCCCTTCCTAATGTGTTTTCTATTTCTGAAACTGCTGTCTTCATGATGAGTTTTAAGTACTTAGTTTTATATTGCTCCCCCTTTACTATTTATTTTATCTACTTGGTCTTGCACTTTTGTTTGGGTTGTTTTTTTAATAATTCTCCTAAAGCTTTGTGTATGTCTTCCTGGATTTTGGCCTGTTTCCTTAAATGTTTTCATAATATGCAGAAGGCCTTAACTATCATTCTTTTTAACTCCTCATCAAGATGTTCCAGTAGTATTTTCTCCTTTCAGAGACTTCCCAGTTGTATGTTTTGATGACTTTTTGGCTTCATTTTATCTTGTTGCTCTGGCCAGTTTAATGTGCTGTCTAAGAGACACTCTCATGATGCTGTCTCTGTATTTTCTTGTTTTGATTTATCTCACTGAGCCGTGTGAGGATGCTGGGTCACTTGTTGGTTTGCTGATTCATAATGTTTCCCTCCTGCCTCCTTGTGGGTGTGATCAAGGAGAGTGTGTATGTTTCTATTTTTACTGCTTAAGTGGAACAGTTGAGGGCAGGCTGAGCCGGTGAGTCTTTGGTCAGTCAGTTGCCTAATGCGTGAAGCTGCATGGCTGTCTTTCTATGGTCAGCTAGCTGCTGCTGTGGGTACACTGCAACCCGGGGTTCCCACAATGAGCAGAAAGCTACTCAAAATGGTATGCTTAGCTGCCAATGGTTCCAACTATCTCCTTATTCGATTATTTTTGTTCTGTTTGTCCTTTCAGTCGGTTTTTGAGTAATCGCTTGCTTTTTCTTTTTAAGCTGAGGGTTGCAGAATTACATCCATACTTGTTATCTTTATTTTCTGTCTCTGCTGTGGAGGGTCTGTCGAGGCCTCCACCTTACCCAGATGCCATCATTTGATTTCCTGACTTTAGCGGCCATGGTTGCTGACTGTAGGTCCAAGAAAAACAAACTCCCTGACAACATCACTCTTTTCGCCATTTATCATGATGTTGTTTATTGGTCCAGGTGTAAGGATTTTTACTTTGTGTTAAGGTATAGTCTATACTGAAAACATTGTCTTTAAGCTTCATAAAGAAGTACCTAAAATCTTTGTTTTCTGTAAGTAAAATTGTGTCAGCTACATACTGAAAACTATTCATGTGTCTTCCCCCATTTTAATCCTGTATTTGCCTTCACAGAGGCAAGTTTCTCAGATTATTTAACTCTGCATACTGATTACATTAGTACCGGAAAGGATACAACCCCGAGGCACACTTTTCCTGCCTTTAAAGCATACAATAATCCTGTTTCATTCAAGCAAGTGTTTGTAGTCGCTGTACAGATAAACATGAGCATAAGTAAGTGTTCTGTAACTCACATTATCTGTAATGTTCTGCATAAAGGCAATGGTAAAAACTAAAGCTAAAGAAAGGGATGAAATACCAACTGAGGCATTTCAGCAAACCGATGCAGGCTTGGACGTGCTCATTAGCCTATGCCAAGAAATCTGGAGGATAGCTACCAGGCCAACTGACTGGAAGACATCTCCTATTTGTGCCCAGTAAAAAAGGCAAAACACAAAAAGTCATGATCCAACAGAGCACAAAAATTACTGAATAATATTATTAATATCACAAAGAAGTATAATCTTGCTAAGCATTATTTATAAATAGCTAGAACAGTACATTAATAGGAAACTGTCAGAAGTTTACTATGGATTCAGAAGAGACCACACAATGAGGGGTATCACTGCTGATGGATCTTGGCTGAGAATACCAGAAAGATGTTTACTTGTGTTTCACTGACTCCCCCCTGGCCCCGTGCCCAATGTGAGATGGAGCTTTAAAATCCTAGCCTCCAAGGAGAATCTTGCTTTCACCCTCTCCAAGACAGAGCTATTTGTTTTGTTGGTGGTCCACAGTATGTTCAAGACTTTTCTCCAGCAACAGAACTCAAAGGCATCAATTCTTCTGTCATCCTTAGTTATTGTACAGCTCTCTGATGCATATATGTATGCAAATAAAATGTGAGGGGTCTACAGAGAGACTGGTCACTTTGTGGCCCCATGAGAGGGTCAAGCCTTGACAAAGAATGCTTAACTTATTTATACCACCAATCCTTGATGTCTGAACTGTGATGCTGGCAAAAAACACTAAACATACCATGGACTAGAAAAAGAACAATAAGTCTGTCTTAGGCAACTGACAATACCGTGGCTTGAGTCAGACAAGCAGAAATAGCAAGAGTAGCAAAGAAAGGAAGCCAGGAATCTCCTAAAAGAACTGTAACACTGAAAACAGCAAAAGTGACAGCAGAAGTCTGCTGCCACTAAAAGAGGGGATGTGACTTCACTTCTCAGCCCTTCCTGGCACCCTGGCACTGTCTTGGACTTTATTGTCCATTAACATCTGATGACTGTAAATCCACCCTTTTGGTAACATCGTGTTCTCTACAGATTAAGTTCCTGAAAACCTGGGATGAGGGGAAGCCAGGAGGTGAAGTTATATCCCAGACAAAAGAATTGAAGTGGAAGACGCTGGTCCACGGCTCCCCATAAGGGATCTCTCTTGACCCAGGTGCCTTGCAGAGCCAGGGAGAGCTGTGCACACACATTGCTCCTGTCTGGGTCATTTCCTGGAATTCCCCATCTACTCCTACAAATAAACAAGAAACTCCTTCCCATCTACATCTCTACAAAGAACAAAAATTATTTTGTCCAGGGTGGGAGGAGGGAGGTAATTGTGCAACAATGAATGAATATTTAAAAAAAAAAAAAGAAAAAGAAAAGAAAGGAAAAAAAAGAGAACTAAAAGAGGGGGAAGGGAGGGAGAGGGTACAATGTGCAACAATGAAGGAATGAATAAAAATCTAACTTTTCTGTAAACTTTTGTTACAATCACGATTAAAATAGAAAACTTTTATTAAAAAAATATTTTGTCTAGTGAGACATGAGTTAGCACTGCTTCAGCCCTCCATGTCTCCCTTTGCAAAGTATTTTCCCTAATAAGCCTCTTCATTTGCATAGAAAGTCTGGACTCCTGCTTCACTATTCTTACCTAGCAGGGAGAACAATCCAAATTTAAGGGGTACACCGCAACATACCTTGGTGTGTACATTTACCTAGATTCTTCTTTTGCTGTTTTTATGTAGTATGAGGGAGGTACACAGTCAACATTTCTTGGTGTCCACAATTAAGGGGTACTCTGGCAGCACTGCAAACGCAAATAAGAGAGCCGACAAGGCTGGCTCACTATGAGCTAGGTCAGCCAGCAGTGGAAGGGTTCAGAGCAGGCAGGCAGGCTGAAGGCTGGGAGGCCTCGCCATGTGGGCATGAGAGGCCTATTCTGAGAGGGTGTATGTGTAGCAGAGAATGGCCTGCTTGCTGCATGACCAGGAGGAGCTGAGGGACAGGGGTCCACACAAGAGAAGGGAGGGGTGTGTCCGCCATCTCAGGGATCCCCCTAACTCTGCCCACATGGTTCCTGATTCTGATGCCAAGCTATCGCCCGCTAATCTTGATCCTGAGCTATACCCTGCCACTCCCCTACTAAATCATTTAGCTGATGTGGCATGTGGGTTCAGTAGAGCTAAGCAGGGATTGCCACAGAGAGGAAGGCTGTTGTCAGCTGTGGTAGAAAGACTGTTGTTGTTGTTGTTGTTAGTTGCCACTGAGTATGACTCATAGCAACCCGATCTGAACCGTGTCCTGTCCTGTGCCATCCTCATCATCTGTGACACACTCAGGCCCATTGCTATAGTCACTGTGTCAATCCACTTGGCTGAGTATCTTCCTCTCTTTTGCTGACTCTCACCTTTCCAAGCATGATGTCCCTCCCCAACGAACAGCCTCTCCTAGCAGCACGCTATCTGAATAGATGAGACGAAGCTTTGTCATCTCTGCCTTCATCTGCCTTCCAGTTCACACAGATTGGCTTTTGGCTGGTCTTCATTCAAATTATGGCCCCTGATGTCAGGCATTTCAGAGTTACTAACTGTGTCACTGATTCATCAACAGTGCCCAGCTCTGTTGATGTCACACAGTCTTCATTACTATTATGGCATAGCAAGCCTCAAAATCAGGTAAACAGTTTCATTTTATTCTCTTCACAACTTGTTTGAGTAATTCTAGTATCTTTGTTTTTCCTTGGTACTTTTCTAGGAATCACACTGAATCTTGCTAACAATCCAGGAAGGGTTGGCATCTTTACCAATGAAACTAAAAAACCCTCAAACTCATTGCTCTCAAGTCAGAACTGACTGACAGCTAGCTAACCCTCCACTAGGTTTCTGAGGCTGGAAATCACAAGGGAGGAGACTGTCCATCTGTTCCCTAAGAGCGATGGGTCAATGTGCACCCCCAGTGAGATATGGCCTTTGGATCAGGACAGCAGGACTACCCCACCACGCTCCTTACTACTCTGGGCCTTCTCATCTGTGGACATAGCAAGCAAGTCTCTCCCTTTATTTCAAGCTACTCTGAGTTTTATTGTTTTTCAGTCTTCAAGTCAAGTCCAGCACATGTTCTATTAGAAAGCTTATAAGTACTTTCAGGTATTATAAATGGCACTGGATTTTCAATGTTATTGTCTATGCTAGTATACAGAAATACAATTGGACTTGCATATTTGTCTTGTATGCTGTGACCTTGATGAATTCAGTTATTTGGTGGTTTTAAAAAAGAGGTTTTTTAGATGCATGTCATCTGCAACCTTTCTTCCTTAATCTGTATACCTTTCATTTCCCCTTTGTGCTTTAACTGCACTCGTGAGAACTGCCACTCCTGCGATGACTATGAATGATGAGAACAGACATCCTTAACTCCTGCCCAATCGGACAGGGAAAGAATTCAGTCTGTCACCTTCAAGAATAACACCAAAAAAAAAAAAAAAAAGAATAACACCAAGGGGAGCTCTGGTGGCCTAGTGGCAAGGAGCTGCAACTACAATCCCAGAGGCGCACGGTTCGAATCCACAAGATGCTCTGCTGGGGAAGGAGGGACAATCTCCTCCTGTACCAGTCAGATCTGATTTGACGGTACACTCACACAAAAAATAAAAAAAAAAAAAAAAAGAATAACACCAGGCTTAAAAGGTTTTCTACTGATACTCTTTTAGCAGAATGAGGAACTTCTCACTTCCTCTTTTTTCTGTGTATGTCATGATTGGGTGGTAAATTTTGCCAAATGCTTTGTCAGTCTGATTTCTTTGTTATTTCGAAGTCCAGCTTAGTTTCCAAGTATTTTTTAGTACATTCCAAGTATAGTTTGGTTCCTAAGTACTTTATTTGCTCAGAGAGCATCTGTATGAACTTGATTCTTTTCCACTGGTGGTTGTTATTGTTGTTATGTGCCGTTGAGTCGCTTGTGACTCATAGCAACCCTATGTACAACAGCTCTAAACTCTGCTCTGTCCTGTGCCAATCTCACTGCCTACAACACAACTCATCCCGATTGCCCCAGTCACCGAATCAATCCATCTCCCAGAGGGCCTTCCCCTCCTGCGCCTGCCCTCCACCCTCCCAAGCATGATGTCCCTCTCCAAGGACCAGTCTCTCCTTACAACATGACCAAAGTATGTCAGATGAAGCCTCAGAATCCTTGCCTCCAAGGAGCAACCTGGTTTTAACCCTCTCCAAGATGAATCTGTTTGTTCTCTTAACAGTCCATGGCACCTTCAGCACTCTTCTCCAACACCAAAGCTCAAAAGCATCAATTCTCCTTTTATCCTTCTTGGTCACTGTCCAGCTCTCTAATGCATAACAAGTGACTGCAAAGACCATGGCCTATACCAGACGCATCTTTGTCTCCAGAGACACACCGTTGCTCTTGAGTACTTTAGAGAGGTCCCTAACAGCAGACTTTGTCATGGCAATATGTCTTTTAATCTCCTGGCTGCTGGTGCCAAGATTGTTGATTGTGGAGCCAAGCAAACTAAAGCTATGCACAATCTCAGTCTCCTCACCATCCATCCTGATGCTGCCATTTGGTCCAGTGGTGAGAATCTTTGTCTTCTTGACATTGAGCCTCAATCCATATTAAAGGCTGCAGTCCCTGACCCTCAGCAGCAAGCACTTCAGGTCCTCCTCAGTTTCAGCAAGCAGGGACTCCATTGGTAGAGGTTGGTATATAGTCCAGGATAGCATTACTGTGGCCCACATCCCACAGCAATTGGAAAGACAATGTATTATTGTGCTGTGTGTGACAGCATATTCTATCATTGTTGCTCAGCTTCTGTTGGCTAGTGGAGTTCTCTGTTTTTTTCTTTTCATCATTTATTGAGGGGGTACTGAAGCTTCTACTATAATTGCATGTTTATCTACTCCTCTTTGAGTTCTAACAGTTTTTGCTTGACATATTCTTTAGCTCTGTTGTTTGGTGCACAAACACAGACTAATGAGGATGGACTGACTTGTAATCAGATTTAATGCTCCTCTCTGTCCCTAAGGAGCCCTGGTGCTACCGTGTATAAGGTACAAGGCTGCTAACTGAAAAGTCAACAGTTCAAATCCACCAGTTGCTCTGTAAAAGAATGAAGGACCATCTTCTCCTGTAATGATTGACAGCCTCGGAAATCCCCAGTTGGAAGCGACTTGATGGCAGATTGTCTCATCTGTCTCTGGTTATTTTCTCTACTTTTGTAGTCCTGCTATTAATATAGTCAATTCTGCTTTCCTTTGATTAATGCTTTTGTGCTATGTATTGTTCCATCTTTCCAACCTGTTAATATTCTTATACTTGAAGTGAGTTTCTCTCAAGTCATCTCTGGTGGCCTAGGAGCAAGCAGCTGCACTGCAATCCTGAAGGCATGCAGTTTGAGGCCACCAGCTACTTTGTGAGAGAAGGTCAATCCTGCTTTCCTTTGATGAATGCTTTTGTGCTATGTATTTTTTCCATCTTTTCACTTTTAAACTATTTATATTATTATACTTGAAGTGAGTCTCTTGTAAATAACATATATGTATCTCGTAGACAAGCGTTTGGTGTTTTGTTTTTTTTTAAATAACTCATTCTGCCAATTCTTGTATTTTAACTGGTATATTTAGGCTATGCATGTAATACAATTTTTTTTAAACATTTCATGGCTTAAATCTGTCTTTTTTTGGGGGGGGGTTCCTGTTTCTCCATTTTTTTCTTGCTTTACTACGTCTGACTTGAATATTTTGTAGAATTCTATTATGACACCTTTATAGGGTTTTGTATATATCACTTATGTAATTTTCACTGGTGGTGACTCTGAGTGTTATATTTATGTGCCTTATCATAACCTACTGACATTGACAGTATACTGTAATTAGCTCCCTTTATGTCTTTCTACACAGCTCCTTTTAAACAGTCTCACATCAGATAATGACTTGCTCTACACAGCTCCTTTTAAACAGTCTCACATCAGATAATGACTTGCTTACAACCATCAAAGACAACGTAAGAGAAGGAAGACCAATTATATTTACTCTTACTCGTGGTTTTTGCTTTACACATTCTTTCTTGATATCCTAAATTCCCTCTTTTATTGTTTCCTTTCCTGGAACAATTTACTTTCCTTGAGTAGGCTGTAGGCAATAAATTATCTTAGTTTTTCTTTGTCTGAGACTGTCCTGGTTCCCCTTGATTCTCAAAGGATATTTTCACCAGATAGAAGATTCAGAAATGATAGGCTTTGGGGGTTTTTTCCCCCCCAACAGTTGAAAAATACTGTGCTATCATCCCCTCCATGATTTCCAATGGCAAATCTGTGGTTAGTCTAATGGTCCTTCCCTCTGGGTGAGTTGCTATTCCTTCCTGGTTGCACTCAGAATCTTCACTTTCAGTGAACCTGGCATGGATCCTTTGGTCTTAAAGGTACACTAGACTTCTGGAGAGCATCACTTTGATTTATTTAAGCATCTGAAGTAAACATGTGGACATGAATCTAAAAGGCTGCCATAGTCACATCCTGTGGTGTGGACCCTGGAGGCGACCCAGCCCACCTTTCTGCCTATGTGTGGGGACTGAGTCCAAACCCCTTCCTCAGGCAGCTTCTCAGCTCCTCAGGCCTTCTCCAGGGGTGCCTGTCCTCCAGGGTGAAGGGAAGGTGGTATCTTTGCAGGTGCACATTTTATTACACAACTCTTTCTTTCCTCACTCAGGTAACTGTGAAGGTCAATGATAGTATATCTTACCAACCAGATCATCTATGTTTTCTACCATTTCTAGAGAAGAGAACCTGAACTCATCACACACCAAAGCTTATCAAGAGCTGAGGCAAACCCTTCTTTTAGCCTCCCTGAGGACATTTGGTTCAGTCATGTGTTCAACTAGTGCTGTTTTACATTTTTAAGTTCCCACAGGGATAGATTCTCATGGCTGCCTTTAAGGTTTGATGACGTTTCAAAGTAAGTTACTGTTAGGTATCATGGAGTGAAGTACAACTCACAGTGACCCTCTGAACAACAGAGTTGAACCCAGTCCTATCCTGCGCCAACCTCACCCTCTCTGACACACCTGAGCCCACTGCTGCCGTCACTGTGTCTGTCCATCTCGTTGTGGGTCTTCCTCTCTTCTGCTAACCCTCAATTTTTTCAAGCATGATGTCCCTTTTCACGTTAAATATAATTAAAATCACAGTAATCAAGAACAGTTCTGAATGTGCCCTCTTAACTACCACATCCAGGTGCAGCTTTCAAGCCACTAGTTAGGAATCATAGCTCAGGACACTCTAAATACCAGGACCACCAAGAATTCACAGAATGCCAGTACCCAGGTGCCCTGGATGAACTAAATTATGTGGGATTCAGGTAAGGAATGGCTGGTGCAACGCCAGGCTGGCGAAGCAGAATCACACACAGCCCTGAACTCACCACCGCCTTCGAGCGAGGACACAGTACAGCGCACTGAAGCCCAGCATCCTCAGGAGATGCTGTGACACCAAGTGCCTTGTGAGGGCCTGGCCAAGCCTGAGTTTTCCCACAAAGCCCAACACATCACATCTCACCTCTATCTCCACAGGCAGCCTCCCTGAGGACACTCCTCTGGGGAAAAGTTCTGTGAGCACAAAAGTGGTTAAAGTAGAAACATGCAAGGTCAGGGGACATCGAGAGTCCACAACTTGGTCTCCTGACAATCCAGCAGGATGAAGCTTGTGCACAGGGTCCTGCCTCCCCGCTCGGCATGAACAGACCTGGTTTCAGCTGGAGGCCAAAAGTGGAATAGGGCTGGAACCAGAACCTGACCCCAGACCTGGAGGATAGTTTGCAAAGAGAAACGCTGGACCGAGGGAGGGCCTGCACACTGAGGGGCAGCCACCTGGTAGAGCCCACTGCCATCACCCGAGGGAGACTCATATTCACAGGCCATAGTCACCTATTAGGCATGTTTAGAGCCCAGGACCACCAGCACAGGGCAGGAGGGGTTTGTCCACAGGCAGTGCCAAGGCGGCTGGGTGAGGGCCCATGGCCAGAACACACACCCACTTACCATTCATGTTCCAGGTGAAGGCGTCCCGCAACTTCTGCCCATCAATCTCCATGTCCAGTCGGATGGGCACCAGCACCTCAGGCTGGGAGGCATTCTCGTGGATGACGGCAGGGTCGTGGTCATCAAAGCTAGGAGATGGCAAAAGCACTCAGCAAGAGCCCAGGACACTGTACTGTGGGACCAACCAAGACACCATGGTACCACCCAGGACCCTGCTCCATGACAGTTGTCACCCAGGACACGGTGGTACCACCCAGGACACGGTGGTACCACCTAGGACACACTGCTCCATGATAGTGTCACCCAGGACACCATGGAACCACCCAGGACACCGTGGTACCACCCAGGACACCGTGATACCACTCAGGACACCGTGGTACCACTCAGGACACTGCTCCATGACAGTGTCACCCAGGGCCCCTGGGGTGCATGTTTTTAACTCCCTCCCTGCACCATGACCAATGCCAGAAGTTCCAAGGAACCATCCACGCCTCCTGGTAATAGAGGAGGCCAGAAATGGACTCAGGTAAGCTCCAGACGGAGCAGGGCCCAGCAAAACAAACTGTAGGCTTCTGACCTCCAGGATCTCCAGAGAATAAATACCTGTTGCTTAAGCCTCAGTCTGTGGTGACCTGTCACAGCAACCCCAGCACAATGATGTGGTGTAAGATATGGGGTGGCATTTCAAACCACAAGGTTGTACCCATTTCCAAAGGGCCTGGCCACCATGGTGAGGGGTTCTCCTAGGGTGCTGGAAGTAAGAGGCACAGCTGGGGACAGGCCTGGGAGCACACGGCTGGAGGTTGACCAAAGCCACGCTGAGAGGAAGAAGCCTTCTGGAACGTTAGCTCAGAGGGCTTTTCTGCGGGAACGACATTAGACTGCGCTGGGAAACAAGGGTCAACCTCAGTGGAGGGGTGGGCTGGCCTTGCGCTCACCAGAGAGGGAAGGTCCTCTTCTTGTCTCGGCCCATGCGGTTCCTGTTGATGGTGGTGGAACAGGGCACAGCGTCCAGGTGGTGGGAGCTATTGGGCAGGGTGGGCACCCACTGGCTGTTCCTCTTGGCTTTCTGTTCCCTGGGAAGATACAGGAGAAGGCCTCTTATCAGCCGGGAGCACTGCCAAGCCAGCAGCAGTGAAGGTCAAGGCACAGTTGCACTCACAGTCCGTGAGGGTATAAATCCTGGTCCTACCTGCCACATCAGCCCTGGGGGCCGAGTGTACCCCACACTTGCTTGTCAAGCTCCCAGCTCCCTAAGGACAGAGATCCAAGGTCCCAAACAGAGAAGGATAGCCCAGTCCGAAGTGATCAGGGGCCCCAACAAGTGTCCTTGGGACTTCTGCAGGACCAGCCTTCTCCTCCATGGGACAGATGCTATGGGGAAGGTTACAGAAGCTCAGGTGCACAGGAGCCTGACATCGACAGCATGTGTGGGGACACATGCAGCCATGCCACAGAGTGTGATGACACGTGCAGCTGTGCCACACTGGAGGCACATATGACAACATGCAGATGCAACAAGCGCATGGGATGGCACATGGTTGACACACAGCGAGCACACGGGACGGCACATGGCTGAGACAGAGAGAGCACTCGAGATAGCAAACACGCGATGACGCACATGGCTAAGACACAACATGAATGCAAGATGACACATTATGGACTTGGGGCCCAAGTCACACGATGATGAAACCTTCCCTCCACTACGAGACACTGCATCCTGAGGGGGTTCCCCCCTGCACCCCTAATGCCTGCAGTGGGTTAAGTAGCTACTGGTGCTCTGCCAGGTTTGGCACTCCTACTCCTGTTACTCTACCAGACACTGCAGCCATGTCCCTTTCAGCTGCCCCAGCCCCAGCATTCTTATAACCAGGGAGCTCTCAGTTGGGGGTGGGGGGACAGACTTGAAAGGACCCCCGACTATGTGTGTGATTTCCTGCACGGGCCCCTCGGGAAAGGGCCAGCTTGCATCTATTCTCGTTACACTCCTTGGGGGCAGAACTTGCCACACACATGTCCTCAGGATGCCTCTAGACACACACCCACAAAAACAGTCCTGTGACAAAACCAGAGAGTGAAGCGCCTCTCTGCACACAAGCCAACCCTGTTTATTGTGTCCCTGGGCCTGGGCCTATTTCTCTCATTGCTGCCGAGTAGGATGGACTTTGAGCTGACCTCATAGTGGGTTTGCAAGGTGGTAAATCACATGGGAGAAGACTGCCCATCTTTCTCCCGCAGAGCTGTTGGTGGATTTGAACTGCCTGAAGTGCTGTCAGTGGGCTAGCAACACAGCTTTCTGCCCACTCTGCTACCAGTGCCTATTTCTTGAAGGCAAGACACATGAAGCAAGCAGACACCTAACACTGTTGCTGTGTGGTGTCATTAAGTAATTACACTCACAGTGGACCCTGATGAAAGACAGACAGAGGCCGTGCCCTGGCTGGTGCCAGGGCACCATCTCCACCACACTCAGGGCCCTCGTTGTGCTCATACCTACGTAACATGAGTGAGTGCAATTCTGCACTTAGCTTGCCTCATGGGATCCATGTTTGGGGTTACCATAGAATCCATCTGGCAAGAATGGGAGGGTCATAGCCAGGCTGAGTGGCTGTTCCCAAGGCTCAGGACACCTTGCTGTGTCCATGGCTCTTCAGAGAACAAGTGTGTGTAAGCAGACACACCTGATGGGGACACCAAACCACCTGATGTCACAGCTTTGTGTGAGGGTGCTGGTGGGGAGTCACCACCTGATGTCACAGCTGTGCGTGAGGGTATTACACGACCTGATGTCAAAATTGTGTGTGAGGGTGCTGGTGAGAAGTTACCACCCAATGTCACAGCTGTGTGAGTGTGCTGATAGGGACACAGGGACACACCACCTGATGTAACAGTCTTCCCAAGGGCACCCCACACACAAGGCAATAGTACTCTGTTTGCTGCTGGTGTTTCTACTCTAAGTTCTTTGTAATACCCTGGATAACCCCTTGCTCCTCTCATCTGCTTACTCCCTCACTAATCTGAGGGAAGCCAAGTATTTTTTTCCTCATGGGTTTGCACACACCTTCCACATAACACAGCAACTCCCAGCCTACTATCTGCCTTTGGATTTCAGCACAAACACTCTCTTAGAGGCTCTTGGTTTTTCCAAGTCAAATTCACTTCTCTTGCCCGCATGCTTTCTTACAAGTTATCCATTTTGATATCAAAAGCTGTCTCAGCAACTTGCTGGGGCTGAAACTTGACTGACAGTTCTTATCAAATCCAGTGAGATAGAACCCAGAGGGGCTATTCGACACCTGTGCACACAGGTGGAGTGTTCAAGGCTCAGGCCCCGAGGGGGCCAGGCTACCATGTGTGAGGAGTAAGCTAGGCTTGGCGTGCCCAGCTCAGGAAGCATACCTGAGGTAGGTGGGAGGCTCTGTGCTAATGGAGACAGCCTTGTACTTCTCGTCATTGCCATCCAGGATCTCTTCTACCTCTGAGGCCTTCAGGAGGGTCACGCTAGTGGCCAGCGTCGTGTAGCCATGATCTGTAACCGAGAGACACTGCATCAGCTGGGCTGCAGGGAGGGCAGCGGGGAATTGGGCAGCAGTCAGCATGGGCACTGCACATCAAGGACCTTGCATGCAGGATGCGGGGGTACTAGGTGTCAAAGCCACTGCAACCCAGCCTGGTCTCTGCCAGAAGGGAGAGGCCCTGTCCCACCAGTGACAAACCACGGGTTTGTGTGTGCTGCTGCATCCCAGAGACGGGATGCCCAGGGACATCCACCCCAGACTCAAGACCAAGTATTCTGGGCCCTCAGAGAGGACAGTGGCCTGGGGGGAGGAAACTGGGGTGCAGAGGTTTTACACACTGTAACTCAACACAAAGCAGGGTGGAGGGATGGAATGAGAGATGGAAACGCTTTCTTTTAAAACAAGAGCCAGGAGAGCTTGAAGGAGATGCTTCCCCCAAAGACATGGCTTCCCAGGTGCCATAAGGGATCCTCCGTGGAAAGATTCTCCAGAGATCCGACTCATTCCGGGAAGTGTCGCCAGGCGCAGGGGCACTGCAGCCAGGACCTGACTCCAGCCATGTGTGGGGCAGCACCATGCTGGATGGGCCAGGCAGGCACAGCAGGGAAGCAGCGCTGGCTCCTGGATTAAAAGAATCACTACTCTACCCACAGCAAACAGGACCATAGCAGCCGGGCAGAACCGGCCCATTCTGAAGCTGTGTACACACGTGCTCACGTGCACACAAGCAGTACACATGTCTGCACGCGCGTGAGCGCACGCACACACACATGCATGCACACTTGAGCATGCACGCACACATGCACATAGGCACATGTGATACACACAGCATACACACAACGCACAAGCATGCATATAACACATTCAACCGTGGACACATAAGCATGCACACAGCACACACCACGCACGCGCACACATCTCACATGCGCGCACACACCCTAACATATACAAACACTCCAGGCGACCTTGGCCCGGGCTGGACAGCTGTCTACAAGGCGTCTCTGTGAGCAGGCTCCGACGCCTCCCTGGCACCCGGGGGCTCCCACTTGGGGTCTTTCCTGGGGAGATTACAGGACTAGCAGCCTCACCCTGTACAGAGCTGCCACAGCCAGAAGTACACCTGTTGTACGCTAGGGTCACACTTGAACCCCAGGCCACACAGCCCGCCCAGAGCCCAGCATGCAGGTGGGCTCGCATGGCTGCCCACAGGGACACGACTACGAATGACGTGCTTTTGAAAGCAAGCGGTGAGTCCCTGGGAGTGGGCGGCAGGTGACCACCCACAGCTCAGGCAGCATGGAGGATGATGGACACGCCACACAATGGCAGGGCATCACAGCATGCCTAAAACGTTTTGAGACCAGCGTGTCTTCACGGCACCCCGCTCCCAGCCCCGGTCCTCCCTGCCCCCTGAGACCCCTGAGGAGAGGCAGCCAGCGCCACGGGCCACTGGGTGACAGTGGCCACAGGATAGCACTTCTGGGGACACCCTGGCAGCGTACGCCCAAGGCGGGCAGCGGTGAAGACACTGGCGTGAAAACGTTTTATCTCGATGACAGAAGCGAGTGGTTTTGAAACAGGTTTACAAACCCTCGTGAAGACGCACCCTTAGTGTTAGGTTTTGTTTTTTTACCATGTGACGATGCAACTATTTTCTTCCTTTCTTCCACAGTGGCTAGCCGCCTCCACAGTGAGGGGTACCTCTTGTACAGAGAACCTCGGAACATACGAAGGTAGTTCCCCACCTGTGAGTGAAGCGGGGAGAGTAGTTATGAGGGGCCTCGGCAGGGAGGAGGACCTGGGCAACAGACGTCAGCCACCAGTGTCAAGGGTGCAACGAAGGGTCATATTGGCCAGGAGTTGCCCCACAGGGTGGAGTCCTATCAGCCTCCTGACAAATGGACCACACAGGAAAGGCTAGAGCAGGTACTGGCAGAGTTCCTCTTAGCTTCCCAAGATGCCCCCTGAGGTTCTGACTTGGACCAGCGGCTTCAGGCACACTCCAGTTACACTTGGCCTCTGGGGCTTTCCTTAATCTTCAGAAGGAGACTTTGATGTTTTTACAAGGGAATAAATACTGGAAAGGTCTCTTAATTTCAGACAGATGGGAGATCACCCTCTGCATTACTTTGTTTAGTAAAAGCAGCAGAAACCAGGAAAAACAACATAACCTGTTGTGTTAAAAGCCAAACGTTATCAGCAAGCAGTACACTTCAGGGTGAGCAGACGCTCCTGAACAAAATTGGTCTCTTTGTCCCTGTAACCTAACTTCCTTCAGGGAAAGGTAATCTGTCCCTCAAGTTTTTATGAAGAAGCCACACTGTCCAGCTGACCCTACACAGCCGTTGTTCAGAACCCCATGGCTGGGTACTGGCTCCCCCAGATCCCAGTGTCTCTTGACTGCTGTCAAATGTTCTGCACCAATGACCACTGTTCCTCAAAGTGAGGGACCACTTTGTCATCCCAACTCTTACACTATCAAGCAGAAGCTGGTTTCTCCAAGTTTTATGCATCAAAGACCTGCAGAATACTCAAGCAGAGCCTCTGCATAGTCCCTCCAAATCCCCAGCAGAAAGCACAGCTGCTGGTCACCATGAGCCCCAGCCAACGCCATCAAGGGTAGACACACACTTCCCATGAGGCATCTGAACACGCTTCTCATTATTGCCCTGAGGGGCAGCCCCTCAAAACTTCAGCACTCAGGAGATGCCAGCATCAGGCCTGGACCCAGATGAACTGTCAAACAAAGGTGATATACCAGGGCTCTCTCAGCTGTCACTACGGCCTGATCTGACCACAACTGCCTGCAGATGCCAAGAGTACAGGACACAAGCTCATAGCAGCAGCAAATGCCACTCTGTGGGGTGCATGGAACACAGAGGCTGTGCCCAGGGACAAAGGTTACCCATCCAGCAGCTGTGGGGACATGGGGTGGAGGGGACCCCAAACAGCTTTCTGGCCTTAACTTTGTCCCTGAACTCCAGTGGGCTGCTATTTTTGTTGAGCCTAGTCTGAAAGAACAGTTAGAACTCATCTACCCAGAGCTCTGCAGACCAGGCCAGGCACATGGACTCTTTAGAAAGAACTTTCATGTAACAAGCAGGCACAGGAGCAGAGTGGCTGAGACAGAAGGCTGCTCTTAGCCTTCTAAAAACCTACAGTGTGCTCCACAGAAGGTCTTCAAGACCATGAGGTCCCACACAACTGGGACACTGTCAACAATTTCATTTCACTTGGGTCCAAATCAACATCCACCAAAGCCAAAAAATCCAGACAATTGCACTGAGAAAATGTGCTGTGTCACTTTAAAGAATATATATCTGTGGGGCTCTCGTGGCTTAGTGGTAAGGAATTGTGCTGCCAACACAAAGTCACAAAGTTCGAGTCCATTAACTGCTCTGTGGGAGAAGGATGGGCAATCTCTGAAAGCCTGCTAGAGGGAAAGCTATGGGTTGTTCCAACTCAGTGGTATACAACAACAACAACACGAATCTGAAAATTGGAGAATAAGCAGAGAAAACTGAAGAAGAATCGATGCCTCTGAGCTGTGGTGCTGGAGAAGAGTACTGAATATTCCATGGACTGCCAAAAGAACACACAGATATGTCCTGGAGGAAGAGAATCCAGGGTGTTCCTTAGAGGCAAGGATGGTGAAACTTCCTCTCACATACTCTAAGCATGTTGTGAGAAGGGTTCAGCTCTTAGGGAAGACATCATGCTGGGAAAGGCTGAAGGTCAGAGAAAGAGAGGAAGACCTTCAACAAGATGGATTGGCACAGTGACTGTCACAATGGGCTCACAAACTGTGGACATGAGGACAGCACAGGACAGCGCAGGGTTCAGTTCTGTTGTTCTCAGGGCCACTATGAGCTGTAGTCAACTTGAGGGCACCTAAGACCTCCTGCAGAAGGTCTTCAAGACTATGCACTCGGAGCACCTTGCTGCACAGATGAGAACCGTGACAGGCAGAAAAGGCTAGAAGCCGCCTGGTGCCCTTCCCACCTGGCCGTTGTGCCTTCCCAGCTACTTCTAAGACTTCCAATTTGCTCCACTGAAGAAAATGCAACTTCCTTCTAAAAAGGTCCACCCATTCCAAGTGAGAGTTGTGCTGACAGCTGTCTGTCTTTTAGATCAGGTAAAGGTTTCCACACACAGAATTTACTTTATGAGTCCTGCATGCAGGACGGTCCCAACAGGCCAGCGAAACCCTCAAGGCCTTCTCTGAACACAGCTCTTGTGTGATCTCATGCACAGGGTACTTACTGTTCACAGACCCTCCAGTTTTGTAAACACTGCAGCAGCATGGAAACGCTTAAGTTCCAAGACAAGCAACAACTCTGACCTCACAAGTTTGAACGAGACAAGACAAGGGCATGAGGGCCATCACAGGTTCAGCAAGACAAGCCCAGGCTGGATTCTTTCGCACTACATTCAAGGGTGAAGAGAGGGACAAAACTTTATAGAACATGAATGAGATGCTAGGTATGATGTTGAGACTGACTACATAAGTGGTTCTCAGCCTTCTGTATCTGCTTTGTAGGACAGACATTCCTTCCTTAAAGACTTCAGTGTATGCTACTTGCATCTGGGAAGTGTATTTGTACCCATGAATTTAAAAACAAGGAAAAGATATTAGTTGAGAGCCACTTTTAGATCAAACTCAAAAAACCTCAAGCTCGGTGCCACAGTCACATGCCACACACAGAGAGGCTCCATCAGGTTATAAAACGTAATGGGAGAAGAAAGCCCATCTTTCTTCTCTGGAGCCACTGGTGGATTGGAACTGCCAGAGACACAGAGCCTAGTGCTAATAAAGACTCCCCTAAGAACTAGGCCACCAGAGCGGATATGAGGCAATGTGGCAATATTTAACACATTTCGTACAAACGGCTACTATACAAGGGTCAGTGGTAGGACTTTCCTAAAGCCAACTGATATTTCTCACACTCCTAATTGAGGATTAATGATGATATTCCGCCATGCCCCCGAACCCTTCAGATCTCCAAAGCATCCATCGCTCCTGAAGTGCTGAGAGCAAGCTTCTCTGCCCTGCCTGCTTCCTCACTGATAAATCAAAGCTCAAAACATCGCCGCTGGCACCAAGAGAACGTGGAGCGGGAAAAGAGACCTCACTGTACCCCAAGTTTCCAAATCCCGATTTTCAGGCTCGTGACAGGTTATGGGGCAGGGTGCATCTCATAACCAGTTTGAGTTTCCCAAGGGCCTAACCAGGAAGCCTCGTTTCTCTGCATCTAGCTGGCAAAGGATTACCTCGACATCATCACGAGGGAACCACGCGGGGCCAAGACCATAGGGAACTCGACGCAGACGCAGACTCCGGGCGGAGCCAAGACAGACCACGCCCCTGCCATGCTGACTGCGCCACTCACGAGGCGGAGCCCGAGTAGACCACGCCCCCTGACCCTATCCCTGCCATGCGCGCTCCCGCTGCAATGAATGGGGGATCCAAGGAGTCGGATAGGGCCTGGATAGGCCACACACACCCCCGCCACGCCCCCCCGGGCCATCCGCGCGCGGCCGCCGAAATGAATGAAGCTTCCGCGGGCGGGATGGGGAAAGGTCGCGCCGCGGGTACCTCAGATCCTATCATGTAGAATTCGCCATCGTCCTCCAGCTGGAACTTGACGGGCTTCTGCCCGAAGGTCTTGCTTAGCGCCATCATCATCATTGCGGCAACAGAGGCGGTCGGCCGGGGCCAGACTACGAAAGGCCGGGAGGGCTGAGGCGGGCCGAGATGCGCCGCGCCGAGAGGAGCTGAGGCCGGGTACTAGGCCCGTCGTAGAATCTGCAGCCACCACCACTGCCACCACCGCCACTGCTGCCTAGGCCGCTCTCAATGCGCATGCGTAGGCGTTGACGCTAACGCGCGCGCCGCCACAGGAACAAAAAGATTAGGGCGTGCTCCCGCGAGTTCCTTAAAGAAACCGCGACTCGTTTCTTTATCCTGCCAGGTTGATCCTCCAAACTGATCAGATGAGAGGGGTTTTTTTTTGTTGTTGTTGTTTTTAAATTTTTTTATTTTTTATTTTTACAGAGGTTTTGGATTTCCATTCATTCATTGCCGCAATTTTCTCCCTGCCCACCCCTCCCCACCAGCTCGCTTCCCCCTCCGAAG
>NW_006400244.1:413710-425260 GCF_000299155.1 Elephantulus edwardii | reverse complement strand
ACATGGTCTCTCTGGGGTATATTCCCAGTAATGGGATTGCTGGGTCAAATGGTATCTCTATTTGCAATTTTTTGAGAAAGCGCCACACCGCCTTCCACAATGGTTGCACCATCTTACATTCCCACCAACAGTGAATAAGTTCTAGTTTCTCCACATCTTCGCCAGCATTTGTTGCTTGCTGTTCTGTTATATTTTGCTATTCTTACTGGGGTGAGATGATATCTCATAGTTGTTTTGCAGATGAGAGGGGTTTTTTTTGGTTTTTTTTTTTCAGATGAGAGTTTTTAACAGAAATATTTACTTTATCTCTGACCCTGGCGGAGCCCTCTGAGTTTCACAGGCAGGACTTTGGATATCTGGAAAAGGATGACTATAAGGGATCAGAACTTTTAATCTGGAAACCTAGGAGTGCCGGTGAACCCTGGCCTGCCTCAGTTTCCCAACCCATGACCCAGCCGCCAAGAAGGATCACGATCACGGGAGCAGATATTTCAGAGCTAGGCATGCACAACTGTGCTGCCGTGGGGATGTGAGGGATGACCAAAACGACATGGGGTTGGCATGTGCAAAGGCCTGGATGTAGCACTATTTGGTTTGGGGGTGGGTACATGGTGGAGGATGCCCCCGTTCCTGCCCCGTCACTCTGCCCACCACAGCCTGTTGGGTGCAAGTGAGCAGAAACAGACAATTTTGCAGAGAAGTGTCTGTGTGTCTCCAGGGTAACAAGGTCCTAGGTTCACTGTCAATTATCTCATCTTACTTGAATCCACCATCAGCACTTTTGGTACCACCAGTCAGAAGATCAGGAGATATATTGCAGTGGGAAAGTTCACTGTCAGGGACTGCTTTATAATACAGGAAAGCAATGATGAATGATGTCAGTTTGAAGACTAAGGTGCACCTGATTCAGGCCGTGGTCTTTTCATTCACTTGCTGCACATCTGAAGGCTGAATAATAAGGATGACAGAAGAATAGATGCCTTGAGTTGTAGTGTGGAAGACTAATACTAAACGGATTCTAAACTACCAAAAACATAAACAAGTGTCTTGGAAAAGGTCCACCAAGAATAGACTGACACAATGACTGCAGCAACGGACTCAAGTATGTCAGAAATTATGACGGTGGCACAGGATAGGACATAGGGTTATTCATAGAGTCACTAGAGGTCATATTCTATTTGACAGCACCTAACAACAGGCTCAAAAGGCCCAATACCAACAGTCTTATCTACTCCAATCTAGTAGCATCGCCACTGTGGTTCTGCTCTGAGGAGGACACAGGGTCTGGAAGGGCAGGGGTGTGGCCGTCTGTAGTCTTGTCCCAGTGGAAAATAAAGCTTTTTAAACCAGGGGCAGAATAGGCACATCTTGTAAATGGCTGCTTCTGGAGACAAGGGAGCCTGTCTGGAGGCTGCTTCAGGTGTCTGTCTCCAGGTACTGCAAAAGGTGAAGGAACTTGGGCGCCAAGCAAATGATTGCATTTGCCCTGAGGTTGCACTGCAATCCCAGTGACACAGAGTTTGAATCTACCAGCTGTTGGCAGGAGGATAGAAGGATGGGCAATCTACTCCTGTTTGATTCACAGCCTCTGAAAACCTGCTGGAGCATTAGGTATGGGTCGGTTCCAACTTGAAAGCAAACAAATTGAGGCACTTTAGAAGAAAGGCCTAGTGTTTGACTTACGAAAAACTGGCTCTTGAACACCCTGGGGAGAGGTTCTGCTCTGACACCCATGGGATTACAAGTGGGAACCGACTTGCCAGCAACCAGGACAGGTGCCCAGGAGCTCTGGTGGCACAGATTCAAATCCACCAATGGCTCCAGAGACAAAAGAGGACAGTCTCTCTCCATTAAGTTTTGCAGTCTCAGAAACCTGACAGAGGAGGGTTGCTCTGAGTTGGAACCAACTTGTGAGTGTACAGGTGTTAGGTGAAGGAGGACAGAGATGAGGCAGGGGGAGCCCTGAGCACTGTCCAGTGACCCCGGCTCACAGTGACCCAGAAGGGGCTGCCACACCAAGGTCAGCTCTTCCCTGGCCTGGCCAGGCAACAGAGACACCAGATGTGTAGGTAGAAAAGAAGCACGTTTAATGAATCTTTGGTAGAAATAAAAAAGAGGCTTTGTACACACATTAACAGGCCATGGTAGGGGGATAAGGCCATGGGGCATTCATCCAGGACAGGGATGAGGTATGTTGGGGCCTCCGAGGCCTGGGATATCGAGCAGGAAGTACCTCTCCTTCCCCAGTTGATGCTGGGCCTTCTGGCCTGGATCCCAGGAGGCAGAACTTCAAGGTCACTGACTGGACAGTGACCAGATCCAGATGAGTCCACTCCTCAGGAGAGGGCCCTGCCCATGGCCCAGTTCCCCTGGCACACTGCCTCAGCAGCAGCTTCCACAAGAACCTGCTGATCCCCAGCCTGACAGAAGTCACATCCTGAGCGGCAGCTGTCTCTGGCGGTGCTCTGCACCGTTACCTTGGGTAACGTCAGGACCACCGCCACCCCTGGCCCTAGACCACAGCTGGCAGGTTTCCACAGATCACCTGACCATATGGTGGCCACATCTCCACCATCCCTGAGAAGACACAGCCCGTCCCCTGGCCAGTGCCCAGAACTGGCATTGGTTCTTTAGCTGGTGTCCAGGCTGGATGGGAGTCAGTGGAAAGTGTTGGCAGGCTCGGTGCAGCCAAAGAAATCGGGGCCCACGAGGCGAGGGAATCCATCCAAGGCCTTTACTTTCACCGGGTCAAACTTCCAGTAGAGAGAGCCTCGCAGGAAGTAGGCATAGCCTGCAGAGAGAATACATCCTCTTACCATCCTGACAGACTCCCTGAGCCTCAGTCCCCCAACCCCATCTCCTCAGGAGAGCAGGTCCTACTCCTCTCCAGCGCTGACAGCCCAAGTTCTGCTGACTGGGCCACCTCTTGCTCAGTGTGCACTGGTACAATTATGACTGAGGGCCCTGGGCAAATCCTGACACAACTCTGACCCTCAGTCTCCTCATCTGCAAGCTATGGGAGCGGGTGGATGGGGCAGTGAGGAGGGTGTTAGAACAAGGCTTTGAGGCAAAGGCCTCCCGAGGCCAGCTGAGGACACCTCCTGCTCTCAGCTGCTGCCCACTTCCTGCCAGCTGTCACCCCACGCACCATCAGCATCCTGAAAGGCCGCCTCAATCTCTGAGGGCACCCCTCGCCAGTCGGTGGTCCGGCGGGGGACAGGACTGTCCACGCGGTTGGAGCTGGGGTGGAAGCGCCAGTAATCCTCGCCACGGAAGAAGTAGATCTTATTCTTCTCGGGGCCCCAAGCCAAGGCGGCATCAACTGGGGACCCCATGAGGCCCAGCTCAGAGAGGGGCACAGGTCCTCGGACCGGCTTCTCCCCATCATACTTCCAGTACTGGGCACCTGAGGGAGTGATTGTTGAGTACCTTCGAGACAGAGCCAACTCATCGCTGACCCTCCAGAGGGTTTTCAGAGCCAGTAAATTGCATGGGAAATTACCCATCCCTCTCCTCTAGTGGATCTGAACCATGTGCCATTGGGATTGCAGCACAGCTTCTTACCACTAGGGCACCGGAGCTCCCTGAAGGGAAGGAAGCTGCAAAGGAGGAGTGGGGGCCCCTGACTGACCCCACCTGCAGACCAACCATCTCAATTTCCTCCTCCTCTAACTTGCAAACCAGTCATGCCCATGGTGGCATCGTGCACCTGAGCACATCCCCTGGCTCATTGCTCCAGTGACTGGCACAGCTCCCCAAAGGCTCCTGGTTACTCCCTGAGCCCTGCTTCATCTCAGCAGCACCTGGCTTCTCAGAGCCCCTACCCCCACAACCCCTGCCTGCGGCCCTGTCCGCTGGAGAAGCTCCGGCTCTCCTCTCTCCAGTCAGAAACACAAGATCCAGGTGAACCAGGCCCAGGCCAGACAGACTCTCATGCCACCCCGGGCTTGTCCTCAGCAGAGCGTGCTGACCTGCCTAATCCCTAGAGGCCTCATGCACACAAAATTGGCTGCCACAGAGACCCCCTGTGTATCAGACCAACCACCGACTGATTATGCAGATGGTATCACCAGGCCTTTCTTCCAAGTCATCCTTGGTTCAAACCACCAACCTTTCAGTTGGCAGCACTTAACCCTGTGAGCCACTCAGGAGCTAGGCTGGACAGGGAGAAGCGTGAGGCAGGAATAGCTTTGGCTCATCCCATTTTGACAGCTGTATCCTCCTGGACCCCCTGGCTGAGCCTTGCTTTGGCCTGTCTATCCCTGTCCATCCCCTGTGGTGTGACATTTCTGACCCTGGAAGTCTCCCAACAGGGAGTGCTGGTGGCCTAATCCAAAGGGGGTTGTATTGCTAATGCAAAGGTGGTTCGAATCCACCATCAGATCCACAGGCAGGCAGTCCTATAAACTCAAGGGAGGGTCAGAGGTTTGATTCTGGCTGCACAGCAATGAACAGGTAAGAATGGAGGCCTCCCGAGGCCAGCACCCCCTCCACTCACCTCGGAAGAACCAGATGTGGCCCTGCGCATCCTCGAAGGCAGCATCCACAGAGCTCGGCAACCCTTCCCAGTGGCGAGAGGCCAGTGCTGGGTAGCCAGGCTGCAGCCGGCCTTCACGAAGCCGCCACACGAAGCTGCCCTTGAAGAAGAAGAGCTCACCACGGATGGTGGAGACGGCATCGAAGGATGTCTCACAGGCATCCGGCGGGACTTCCGGCTGGAAGGAAAAGGGCCATGCTGGGGCCACAGGGGCCAGCAGGTAGTGGCCACACCTACTGTCCCCTGCCGTCCCTGGCCTCACCTCCAGTTGGGCAATCTCATTGGTGTCCATGCCTGCCCGGGGGCCCAGGGTGCTGGGTGCTGACCGGGGTCGGCCATACAGATGCTGGATGCCCCTTCGGTCATCTGGGCTGAGGCTCAGCGGGTAGCGGAAGGTGTAGAAAGGGGACATGAGAGCTTTCGCTGCCGTAGTATGCTGTAGCCCCAGCACGTGGCCAAATTCATGGGCTGCCACCTGCAGGAGGTCGGTGCCTGGAGAAGGGGGAATAGCTCAGCACCTTGGCCTCTAGCCTTGTGACATCTAGGCCCAGACCCTACCCAGGAAGCCACCCACTAACTGGAGGTTGGGTCCTCAGCCCATACCCTGGTCATCCCCCACTGTCCATGTCTCATCATAGTCGAAGTGTACATCCCCTTCTCTGTGGGTCTTGGGGAAGAAGGCATGGGCCAGGATGCCCCCTGGCCCGTCAAAGGGCAGATTGTCTCCATGCCAGTACCTGCAAGGGGATGGGAAGAATGCCGGAGGCAGCCTGTGAGTATGGGTTGCCAAGTGGGGCTCGCTCCCATAGGTCCCTGAGGCCACCAAGTCACCTGGTGAAGTCGATCATGATGTCGGCACGACCCTCATGCACCTCAGTGAAGGTAAGTGGCGTCACCTCGCTCCATACCTGCAGGGCCTCCGCCACAGTCTGCCGCACCCGCTCCGGAACCAGCTGCCACGGGAACCGGAGAATCCTGTAGGAGGCGGAGGCCTGGACCACTTGGCCAAGAATGGCCTCTGACACACACACACATGCTGGGGCCACACGTGCGTATCTGTGTGTGGGTTTGTGGACAGAAGTGTCCCAGACACCAGGTCTTCCAAATCCTAGGTGCCAGGCCCAATTGCAGGGAGACAGTGGGCCAACACCACCTCTGTGCACGCAGCTCCTCATCATGTATATCTGTGGTTTCTCCCCTGTTTTCCATTGAGAGAACATGGAATTTATACACAAACACCTACCCACCCCTAACCGGGGCCTCCTTGCAGGGTATCAGCCAATCAAGGTGGCCAGGCACTGCGACATGTCCAGGAGCCCTGGTGGCATGTCCTATGTTGCCAAATACAAGGTCAGTGGTTTGAATCCACCAGCCATACCGCAGGATAAATGTGAGGCAGCCTCCTCCTATGGTCCTGGAAACCTGAGCGTCACCATGGGTTGGAACTGATGCTACAGCAGCAAACACTTTTTGTTTTGGGTGCTTTGCCTTATCCAAAGACACCCCAGGGCAGGCTACTCAGCAGGCCGCCAGGAGGGGTGATGAGTAGGTGATGAGATGCAGGCCTGACAGGTTAAAGAAGGGACAGGCCCCAGGCTCAGGTTGGCAGAAGTGGGAACATGGGCAGTGAGGGATGTTAGCATGTGTGAGAATGTCAGGGTATGGGCAGTGCACTGTGAGGGGAACATAAGCCCAGGCTTGCCTGGGCGAGATGACCAGCTCCCCAGGGTAGAGGACCACCTACCTATAGGTGAGGTCTGTTTTCTCCCAGCGCCCACCTGACAGCACAAACCGCTTTTGCCGGTTGCGGGCACTAATGTCCTGGGGCAGGTCAGGCACCCCACAGCGGGGCAACTGGGGGCCACGGGGTGTCTGGAGAGGCTCCTGAATGCCACGGGCAGGTGCCAGATTGCCAGGCAGAGCTGCATGTCGGGGCTGGGGCCCCCTCCTCACTGGGTGGTGGTAGGAGGCATCCTGGACAGAGAGAGACAAGAGGGCCTAGTCAGGCTTGAGGTTGACCCATTCCACTCTGACTGCCATGCTGAACCCACCCATTGCATGGAGGGACAACCTGGGAATAAGGAACAGAGGTTGCATGTGCTCACAGTCACACAGCAGGCTGGAGGTGGCACTGGCTACCCTAGAACTTGTTGCTAAGGCACCTGGCTGCTTCTAGAGGGCCCAGGCTGCCTCCTCCCGCCACTTGTGGGGCGAGCTGGGACTTGAGGGAGAGGAGATGGTGGGAGCTGCCCTGATTATGGTTTGGGGGAGAGGAGACAGTGGGGGCTATCCCTGATGAGGTCTATGGGAAAGGAGATTGTGGGGGCCTGCCCTTGATTAAGTTTGGGGTAGAGCGGATGGGGGGCTATCCCTGATGAGGTTTGGAGGAAGAGGAAATAGTGGGACTGTTTCTGATGATATTTTGGGGTGAGAAGATGGTAAGGGCTGTCTCTGATGATGTTTTGGGGAGAGGAGAATTTGGAGGTTGTTCCTGATGATGTTTTGGAGAGAGGACACAGTGGGGGGCTGCCCTGATGAAGTTTAGGGGATAGGAGACAGTGGGCCTGCCCTTGAACACACACCCAGGATTGGGCCCTGAAAAGTTTCCGAGGAGCTGCATTTAGACAGGGAAGCCAGTTCCCTTATCTCTCAGCCCCTCCCTTCTCTCACGCCATGAGACTCAGGGTACGGGGTCCTCAGCATGCTTTCCAAGTGTGGCCAGTACTCTGTTGACCTCCTGTGGAGGGCCGGGTCCCTACAGTGCAGCCTCAGTCCCTCTTCTTTAATTATTTGTTGTTGTCATTAAGTAGAGTACAACTCATAGCAACCCTATGAACAATAGACCTGCACCCTGTACCATCCTCACAATCTCTGACACACCTGAGTCTATTGCTGCAATCACTGTGTCAATCCACCTGGTTGCAGGTCTTCCTTTCTTTCACTGACCCTCCACCTTCTCAAGCATGATACCCCTCTCCTAACAACATCCCAAAGTATGTCAGATGAAGCTTTATCATCTTTGTCTCCAAAGAGCATTCTGGCTGCACCTTCTCCAAGATATATCTGATTGGTGAAAAAGAGCTCAGAGAGCCTGGGCAGAGTGGGGGCATGGCAAAGCAGGACCCCTGGAAGGCAGGTGTGACCGTGGCAGGCCTTGTGCCCAGCCCAAGCCTTCCTGTCCCTTGGTCAGCCAGTACTGTCAATGGTAGCTCTGCCCCAGAAAGAGCCAGGACACGGCCTCAAAGCCACACTGATTTGTTTGCTAGGCCCTGCAGTCCATCTTGTCTGGCGCCAGCTGCCTTCTCACAGCCATATTTGGGGTGCTGAGCCGGGCCGCTCAGGCCTCGCCTAACCCTTAGCCCTGGCACTCATTCCAGACCTCAGAGCAGCAGGCCCCTGCCCTCCCAGCTGCAAGAACACTCCCCTGGGAACCTGGAGCAATTCAGAGAATGAGGCCGGAGGGGCCAGTCCCCTCTATTTCAGAGCTTGCCTGTTGGGTGGTACCTTGCTGCCTCCCCGGGTCTCAGGAGCAGTGAACATACACAGACTTCCTTGCACCTGGCTCGTATCTCTTGTTAACCAAGCCCCTGATCATACGCACCTTGCCCAGGTGATACTAGGCACACCCACAATCTCCACCATCCCTGTCCCTTACCCCAGCCCTGCTCCACGGGGGACACACCACCCTTCCCCAGACGCCAAGATGACAGAAGACAAAGATGAGAAATCATTGAGCACCAACTGTTGTTCCCCAACACTTTGTAAACAAGCTTATAGAGCCTACACCCCCTCCCTAAATGAGGTGGGTGGACAGCTGAGGCAGGCACAGTGAACAGCCTATTTGTGAAACAAGACCCCTTGCCTATAATGCCTCTCAATGTGCAGGAACAGACCCCTAGCCTGCAGGCTCTGGGCACGCCTGTGAGTAGAACGCCTCCACTCCTGGGAGCAGCCTGCCCCCTAGCCCATCTTTTCCATCCCCTCTAAGCACCAGGGTCACCCCTGGCCAAGTGGCACCCACAGAGGAAAAAAAGCTGAACCTGATGCTTCAAAGACTGGTTCTGTGCAGAGGTGAGACTGGTCAAGTCCTGCCCGTGCTCACTCTCACCTTGCCCACCTGCCACATCAGAATGGGACGTTGGCCAGGGCTGAGACAGCATCCTTAAAAAAACCCCAACCCTGCCCCGCCCTGAGAATGCTCTCTTGTCAGTTCCCCACCCAACCACATACACTTGCAGTGGCCTGTGACATGGATCCCCAAGGCAGGAGATGGACAAGCACAGCCAAGGAGGGTGCCCGTATAATGCCTCTTCCTGGAGGATGGATGCCAGAAATTAAGGACCTTTGCTGCCCCTCAAGTTCCAGTGCACTGACCTCCGAGAGTAGTGAGCTGGAGGCCCTAGGGTTGCCACCTCTGTCTTGATATTTTTGGACCCCATTGCTCACCTACTGGGACAAGACACATGCCTCCTGCCCCCTGGCCACCCATGCAGCATCTCACCAAGTCCTCCCAGCCCAGGCTTCACCCCATCTTAGAGGAGTCTTCCAGTGCTGCATCCTCCAGGACTGTAGAGCTGGGGCAGGGTAGCCACCCCTGGGCAGCTGGACAGCAGACATCACTCCAATTCCCAGAGGAGGAAAGAGAGCCCAGAGAGGCGAAGGACTGGCCCAAGGTCACACAGTGAGTCAGGCTGGGCGCTGGGCCTACAGCCCAGAGCACCCTCACTCCAGCTTCTGAAAGCAGCCAAACTTCATATTTCCAAAGAACATTTCTTCTAGTTCCTTCTCTCTGCCTCTGTGGCTGGCTAGGAGCCTCTCCTGGCCTGCCCCATGGTCAGTGACCAGCTGGCTTGGTCAGGTCTCCACTTGAGGCACCCAAACCTAGGCCTTGGTCATACTCAAGGAATAGTAGGGGTCCAGATTCCAAAAAGAAATGGGAGGTGTATTTGTGCTACCAATGCAAAAGTATGCAGCTTTAGCCCACTAGCTGCTCAGAGGGAGAAAGAGGGGCAATCTCCTCCCATGCCTCTGAATACATGCTGGAGGGTCAGCTATGAGTCAACCCTGACTCGACGGTACTTACCAATAATAGGTAACAGAAGGGGTGACGAGACCTCTCTGCCTTAGTCAGGTGTGGTCCCTGAGAGGACAGTTACCCAGGGCTATGCTTTGGCTGAATCGCCTGGGACAGGAATGGGTGAGTAAACCGTTAACATGCTATTCTGCTAAGGGTGCAGGCTGTTAGGGATGGAATTCTGTCTGCCCTAAAATGTGTACTGTGGCCCTGAGCAGTGGACAGGATCCAGAACATAACAGGGTTTTTTTGTTATGCTAATGAGGCCCAATCAGTGTAGGGAGTTTTGAACCTGTCACTTCTAAGTGAGGTGAGAAGCACCAGAGAAAGAAAAGCAAGCACACCATGTAACAGATACGGGGTTCGAATCCAACAC
This sequence comes from Elephantulus edwardii, assembly GCF_000299155.1. Lineage (NCBI taxonomy): Eukaryota > Metazoa > Chordata > Mammalia > Macroscelidea > Macroscelididae > Elephantulus > Elephantulus edwardii. The sequence goes on along the minus strand of NW_006400244.1, from coordinate 415,273 downwards.
CTGCTCTGTAGAAGAAAGAAGGGCAATCTCCTCCTGTGGGATTTACAGCCTCTGAAAACCCGTTGGAGGTTCAGCTATGGGTCGGTTCTGACTCCACAGCACACAACAACAGCGGCTAATCCGATGGAGCATTGGAATGAAAAAAATAAAAGAAAAAAAGGTCCAGGAGGTGGCCTCAAGGCGAGGCTCAGCAAGGTCGTCTGCCTCAGTCACACAGCAGTGGGCAGGTGGCCCAGTTAGCCTTCTTGATGCATCTTGGCCCAATTAGCTGTAGGATAGGGCAGTGTCCCTCTACCAGTCAGGGGCTTTCATCAGCCCTGAAATCTGTGAAAGAGCAGAGATAAATATTTACAGAGTCCTACAGCCTGGTGACGCAGCCTGGAGATAAACCATGGGAGCTCTCAGTGCTGTGTGGCTGCTGTGGGCTGACTCCAGAAGTCTACACTGGCCCTACACCAGTGTCCAGGGTCCTAGACAGTTCCCAGTTGCAGAGGGCTCCCCAGGGTCATGTGGCTCAAATCCAGCTTTTTCCAATCTCAGGACAGGCAACCTCATCTGGAGTGATCCCTAACTCTGTCTTAGGATTTGGGAGACCCTCTGAATAAAGGGGAAGATGTTGGGTCTCTCAACAGGCTCACCCCTCATCTGGCTTATTCTGGTGGCCAATGCAGAGCAGGTGTAGTTGAACACAGAGTCCTGGCCAGACCAGTCCCTGGGGCTCATGTCACCATCCCCTGCCCCCATTCCTTCTGCAGCTGGTCAGGCTCTGCTCTGGTCACAGGACCAGGGCCAGACACCTGGTCCATCCTGTCACTCACAACTTCCTCTTCTCCCTCCTTTTCTTACCTGGACTTACGTTCAGCTCACACAATCACGCCTTTTCCTTCGCTTCCTGTTTCTGCCCACCCCCTCGCTTTCAGAGGGTTCTACCCTCAGCCTCGAAGATCCCTGACTCCCTCCAGTTCACACGGTCACCCTCAGGCCCTGTCGCCTAGCTCCCCGGAGCCTCCACATCCCAGGCACACACCAGAAGACCTCTGCGGAGCCTGCTTTGTCCCAGCCATGAATAGGACCCTGAAACCACGCCTTCCACTACCTGCCCCTCAAGAACTCCTGCTTCCCAAGTTTGGAGGGGGGCTTGAGACTGGCATCAAGTCTCTGGCTTCACCAGCCTGGGGTCTGGAACACAACACACGGAGCTTACTTTCCCCAAAGCTCCCGGACACCTCTGCATAGTGCCCCGGGCAGGTTCCCCGCTAGGTAGGTCCCCCAGACCGTCCCGGGCAGGTCCTGCATTCCCCCACCAACTCAAGCAGGTCCCCGCTTCGTCCCGCTCCCCCAGGGCCCCGGCGCCATCCTCCTGCCTCTGCGCCCCCGCGCCATCTCCTCTCCCCCGCCCCCTCCGCAGGTCCCCTGCACTGTCCCCCTAGGCGGTCCTGCGCCGTCCCCCCGGGCACGTGCCCCAGGCTGTTCCCGGGCAGGTCCTACGCCATCCCGCTCCCCCCGGGCGCCCGCTGGGTCAGGCCCCAGCCCCGGGCGAGGACTGCGGCTGGGCGAGCACTC
>NW_006400244.1:408164-413519 GCF_000299155.1 Elephantulus edwardii | reverse complement strand
CCGCCCGCTGCTTTAAGCAGCGCCCCGCCCCCGCGCCGGCCCCGCCTCCGCGCCCCGCCGTCTTTTGTTCTGCGTTCACCAGGCCGAGGGCCGTGGGGGCCAGCGGTGGGGCGCGGGGGCCGGGAAGCGCTCGGGACAGGCCAGCCCTGGGGCAGGAAGCTTGGTGCTGGCACTCCTGCCAGCCTGCACAGCGCAGGGTCTCAGACTCCCCGCTGTGCCATGTGCAGACAAGTGTCCACTGCACGTACACTGGACGGACCCTCTTGGAAGTCCAGCCTCCTTTCAAAGGGCTACAAAGTTTGCCAGGGCTGAGGAAAGAGAGATTAAACGCGCCCCAAGGGAAACAGAGACATATAATGCAGGCTGGCTGGCCCTCCAACTTGGAACAGAACCACAATTTACAGATGGGGAAACTGAGGTTCCACGGAGCAGGGAGGCCAAGCCAGGCTTTTCTATGCCAACAACCAGGTGACGTTAAGAATAGGGAAACTCTCTAGTTGGTCAACTGGGGGTCAGGTACAGGAAGCAGAAGGTGCATGTGCTTTGGAGGTGCCAGGCATTGGGGTATCTGAGTCAGGGATTCACCCCAACAAGCTCTCACAGCCTAGGGCTGACCTCCTGCAGCCAGAGGAAGAGAAGGAGAGACCCAAATGAGAAATGATGCTCTAGCAGACTCTTACAGAAGGCAACCTCCTGGCAGTACCTTTCCTGCTTGCACACCCCAGTGATGATGGGGTCCTCTAAACCTCCCCAGGTCATCTGCTCCATCATGAGTAGTCGGTGTAGTGCTAATGTAGTAGCCACATCTTGGAAATTGCTGCAAGCGCTGAGGCTGTGATAGCCCACACTGAGCTGAAGAATAAAGAGAGGAAGGAGGGCAGAGGGCCAGGCCCCAGCCTTCACAGGCTTCTAGGAAGACAGAGACGGTGATTGTTCGGTAGGAGATTGTCCATCTTTCTCCTGGGGACAAACTGGTTGATTCGAACTGTATGACTTTGGGATGGCAGCGCAGTTCCATACCACTTGGTCACCAGAGCTCTTCTTCCTGATACATACACTTAACGTCACTACTTGAAACTATTTCCCAAGAAAACAAAGATTCTCATCACTGGGCTGATTGGCAGCATCTTGATACACAGTGAAGAGATTGAGGTTGTTAAAAGCTTTAGTTTGCTTGGCTCCCACAAGCAACACTCTTAGTACCAGCAGTCAGGAAATCAAGAGACAAATTGCACTGGGAAAGTCGGCTGTCAGAGATTTCTCCAGAGTACTGAAGAGCAACGACCTCAGTCGGGAGACCAAGGTGTGCCTGATACATGCCATAGTCTTTGCGAATCACTTGCTATGCATTAGAGAGCTGGACAATGACTAGGGATGATGGAAGGAAAATTGATGCCTTTGAGCTGTGGTGCTGGAGAAGAGTATTGAATATACTGCTAAGAGAACAAACAGGTTCATGCTGAAGAGAGTGAAACCAGGCTGCTCCTTGGAGGTATGGATTCTGAGGCCCCGTCTGACATATTTTGGGCAAGTTGCAAGGAGGAATCAGTCCTTGGAGAGGGATGTCATGCTTGGGAAAGGTGGAGGGACAGTGCAAGAGAGGAAAACCCTTGATGAGATGGATTGACTCAGTGATTGGGGAAATGGGGGTGGGTAGATGTGTCAGAGAAAATGAGTTTGGCTCAGAATAAAGTAGGGTTTAGAGCTGTTGTACATTGGGTCACTATGAGTCACAGGTGACTTGACGGCACATAACAACAACAAACAACATGGCCTGTATGTAGGCCCCCACTACCACAATTATGCAGTCAAGTTTCCCGAATTTGGGGAAATTGCAGTGGTCAGCACATCTGGAATGCAATGATGAGTCTCACCCTGGGAATAACTCCTTCTTGATCACAGGATTTCCTCTGCCAGGTAAATATGCCTGTCAAATTTTGAGTAACCTGCATTCCAGGATCCATGGATGCTGATGGAATAGCTCCCCACAGTCTAGGCCCTATGAGCAAACCAACAGCATACAAAGCCAGGTGCTCTGATCACAGAGTTTCTTGTAGGAGGAGGGCAGGGCCTGGATAAGACTTGAAAGGTAGGTCAAGTTTCCCTTGCTAAGTGCCACTGAGTCAAAACCAACTCATAGCTGACCCTCTAGTGGGTTTCTGAGGCTGTAAACAACATAGGAGATCTTTCCCATGAGAAGTCATTCATGGTTTCAAACTGTCAGAGGTGCACTTCACGCTCTACAGAGTGCAAACAGAGCACCCTGGGTCCAGCTTGGCAAAGCAGACAAGGACTGCAGGAACAAAGGAGTGAAGGCTGTTTTAAACCTAGTCTATGTATGGTCAAGTTGGTGACCTTTGACATGCTTTGGGTCACCAGAGAGGCCCCCACTTGGAGGTTGATTCTGTCTTCCTGCTACAGAGAGGAGAAAATTTAAGTCCGAACCTTAACAGAAGTCAGGATCTAGGATAGTGAAACTTGGTCTCACATACTTTAGACACCTTGTCAGGAAGGGCCAATCCTGAGAAAAGGACACCAGGCTGGGAAAAGTGGAGGGTCAGCAAAAGAGTAAGACCCTCGTTAAGATGGACTCACACTGTGGCTGTAAGAACGGGCTTGAGCTAGAAGGAGATTGGAGGTAGGTACAAGATAAGGCAAGATTCAGGTCTATTTTTCTCAGAGTGTAAGTCCCCGCTTCCTAGGCTTGCTGGGAGGAAGATTCAAGTGCTGAGTACACTGAGTGTAAAAAGGTAGAGAGTAAAAAGACTAAGAAAAGGTTAAAAGGGGGCATGGAGAGGCTGTATTTCATCTATACTAATTCTACAAAGGGGAACTGTTCCCATCGATACCACCCACAGCCCAAGGCTTTCATCTACACTATTTCCACAAGATCGAACATATCCATGCTCCTATGCCTCCTTCTGGTGGCCTAGTGGCAAGAAGCTGCGTTGCATATCCTGAAACCACATGGTTTGAGGCCACCAGCTGCTCTGTGGGAGAAGGATGGTCAATCTCCTCTGGCTGTCTCTGAAATTGTCCCTGAAAACCCACCGGAGGGTCAGCTCTGGGTTGGTTCCGACTCGATGGTACACAACAACAACAACAACAACAACAACAACAACAACATGCTTCCTTCTAACACCAGCTTCCTTTCTAGGGATCTTGCCGCACACCTAGTGAGCCCACTATCCGTTGCAAAGGCCACACAGACCTCACAGAACCATACGGTTATGAAACTTATTAAGGAAGTTAACAATTCACTTGGGAAATGGTGCAATCATTCAGTCAGGACAACCTTTCTAGCATGATTACAGATCTTTCTGCCTTCAACCTTGCAGCTTTTGGTCAGTGTTACAGCTTTTATTGTTGTTGTTAGGCACCATGGATCATACACTACTCATAGAGACCCTATGAACAACAGATCCTAACCTTGGCTATCCTCTATCCCTTCCTCCAAGACAAATTTGTTTGTTCTTTTGACAGTCCATAGGATATTCAGTACTCTCTTCCAATACCCCAATCCAAAGGCATCAATTCTTCTGCCATCCTTATTGATGGTCCAACTTTCAGATGCATAGGAAATATAAAAAAGACCATGGCTTGGATCAGGTGCGCCTTAGTTTTCAAACCAACATCATTGCTCTTTAGTCCTTTGGAGAGGCCCTTGTCAGATTTTGCCCAAAGCAACATGTCTCTTGATTTCTTGACTGCTTGTTAACATGGATGTGGATTGTGGATCCAAGTAAAATGAAATTGTTCCCAACTTTAATATTTGTCATGATATTGCCTGTTGGCCCACAGTGAGGATGTTTGTTTTCTTGATGTTGAGATGTAAGCCTTAATCTCTTAGTTCTGCTAGTTCTGGAGTATCCCCTCTGCCTCCACTGCCCCAAGCTCCAGCAGGCTTGAGTGAAGGGCTTTGACACTGGCTCTGCGGGGAAGCTGTCTGTCCCAAGTTAGCCCTCTCTCATGTCTTTCTGGTTCTGTGCTGTTGCTGCTATAGCTCTCGGATCAGTCTCCATCTGAGATGTGCAGGAAAGTTTATCAACTGAGGTATGGGCACAGCATTCTCTGCTGTTTCTTTTTTGCTGGTAGCAAGATTCCCATTTTCTTTTGCTACGCCTGCTCAATTTAAACCAGATGGGATGGCAAAACTGACTAATCCCATTATGAGTAGTTTTATGTACTATGTTTGTATGTTACCACCCAGCCACGTGAGGAAAGTCAAAGACAATGGTTTAGGAAAGCCATTTGGAGAAAGAAACTCATTGTACCACACAAAGCCAGCCTCACACACGGTGATCATCTTCTCTTCCTTGTCAGGGGGGATCTTCTCTGCCCACTTGTGACCAGCACCTCTAACTTTCAGGTAGCCCCAAAAGAAAGCTTGGGAGCACAATGGTTAAAGTTTCCTTTTATGAACGAAAAGGTGGGTAATTAAAAAACACCTAGTGACTCCACAGCCAAAGACCTGGAAATCTGCTTCTGTAAAGATTACAGCTCACTATGATCCATCAGATGTACTCTGTCAACTGCAGCCAGAAACTCTGCAGTTGTTGTCTACCACTGAGTCAGAACTGACCCATAGTGGGTTTTCAGGGGCAGTAAATTGCACAGGAAGAGATTGCCCATCTTTCTTCCATGAAGCAGCTGGTTTATTTGAACTTTCTGTCTTCAAGTTGGTGGTACAACTCCTTTACTGCTAGGCCACCAGAGCTCCACAAGACAACAGTGTGGAGTTAAAATTAATAAACAGGTAAGTTGAGTGAAGGGAGAGGCAATATACAATAAGGGGTCGATCAGACCTTTACTAATCATATTAATTAATGCTAAGAAACAAAGTATGTGAATGATTATATAAAAAATTATGATTTATAAATTTTCACTCAAATTAGCAATCAGAGAGATTCAAATCAAAATGACAATGAGATACCATTTACCTCAGCTGCAGGAGCAAAGATTATCAGGACAGCAAGAATAAATGTTGGTGAGGATATGGAGAGATTGAAACTCTGTGTGTGTGTGTGTGTGTGTACAGTCAAATCAGATCTGACTGACACAGGAGGAAATTGTCCCTACTTCTCCAGCAGAGCATCTGGTGGATTCGAACCACACACCTCTGAGATTACAGTGCAGCTTCTTGCCACTAGGCCACCACAACTAGCCAAGATTGAAACTCTCATGTATGGCTAGTGAGATTGTAAAATGGCAAAACTACTCAAAAAGACAATTTGGAATTTCCTCAAAAAGATAAATATATGTTGTTGTTGTTGTTATGTGCCGTCGAGTCGCCTGCGACTCATAGCGACCCTATGTACAACAGCCCTAAACTCCGCTCTGTCCTGTGCCAATCGC
>NW_006400244.1:392538-405559 GCF_000299155.1 Elephantulus edwardii | reverse complement strand
TCCATTTTTCCTCACTTTTTCATCTCCAGAGTAATATATCATATGGTCATCCGACTCAAAATGCCCCATGCCAGTCCATCTCATCTCACCAATACTAGATAAATATATACCCCAAAGAAAATCACAACTGCCACCCAAACAGATATATGTATACCCGTGTTTATCACGGCTTTGTTCACAATAGCAAAAAGTTGGAAACAACCTAAGTGGCAAAAAGTTGGAAACAATCTAAGTGCCCTTCAACAAACGACTGGATAGAGAAGTTGTGGTATATTCACGCAATGGAATACTATGTGACATTGAAAAACAAGGAACTCATGCAATATTATTCAAAATGGGTGACCCTGGAGGACTTTATGCTGAGTGAACTATCTTAGTCACAAAAGAACAAATACTGCACAGTGCCACTGTTGTAAAATGGGACTGACATCGGGGTTGGGGGAAGACTGAGAAAGATAGGATAAATTATGTATACTGCACTGAAACAGATGAGGGAGAGAACTGTTTAAAGGGATATGTGATTAGGTATTATTGTCATGACAGGAGTTCAGAATGAAGGCTGCATAGTGGAGTGGACTTGGGGGGAGGAATTGTATAACAATGAAGGAATTTTTCTTTTACTTTTCAAAGAGAAGAGCGAACTGGGTGGGAGGGGTGGACAGGGAGAAAAGTGCAACTGTGAATGAATGGGAAAAAACAAAACAAAACAAAACAAAACCAACTGAATTATATGAGCCTCTGAGTCCCAGCCCTCCTTCTGTGAAAACCAGAATGTATTGTTTAATAAAAGTTCTTTATTGTGATAAAAAAGAGATAAATATAGAAATCCCATATGCTCCAGCTATTCCACTACAGGGAATATACCCCAAGGAAATCAGAGCTGATACATGAGCAAATGTGTGTACACCTATGTTCACAGCAGCATTACTCACGATAGAAGAAGATGGGAACAACTCAAATGCCCATCAGCAAACAGATGGAAAGAGAAATGGTGGTAAATTTACACAGTGGAATACTATGCAGCACTAAAGAACAATCAATTTGTAAAATACTATGCAACATGAAAGGGTATAGAGGACATTATATTGAGTGAAATAACTCAGTCAAGAAAAGACAAATACCATCTAAGACTGCTACTGTGAAAACAGGAGGGTAACTTGGGAGTGTGGGGAATCAGGAGACCAGAGATAGAATGTACAGGCAATGGACACTAAAAAGGAGCAAAACAAGGGAGTCAATCTGGGAAGAACTGATGAAAGGACAATCTGGCTATTGCAATAAGCAAATAGGAACATAGTATATATAATTGTTCAAAAGAAACAGGGGAAGTGGAGAAGAGGATGTGGAAGAAGACAGAGGGGTAATAACCCCACTAGATGTCAACAGAGATTAGTGTACAGATGGACAGAGTGGGGGTAAAGAAAAGGCAAGGTGTAGTATAAACATAATGAGATGGGGTGATAAAAAGTATTGATCAGTGTTGTCAAGTTCAGGAATACTCATAGCAACCCTATGAACAACAGATCTGAATCCTTTCCTATCCTGTGCCATTCTCATCATCTCTGACACACTGGAGCCCATTGCTGCAGTCACTGTGTCAATTCATCTCATTGGGAATTTTCTCTTTTGCTGATTCTCTATCTTCCCAAGTATGATGTTCCCTTCCAAGGAATAGCCTCTCCAAACAATATGACCAAAATAAAAGAGATGAATAGCTATTTGTATTTACTATTATCTAAGTTACTCTGAAAGAATTTGCAAAAAACAAGGCTCCAGGAATTGACAGCATACCAACTGACATATTTCAACAAACAGATGCTGCCCTGGATGTGCTTACCAAGTTGTGCCAAGAAATCTGGAGGACAACCACCTGGCTGGAAGAGATCTCTATTTGTTCCCATCCCAAAGAAAAGTGAGCCAACAGAGTGTGGAAATTATCAAATAATATCATTACCATTACAACAAGCAAAATTCTGCTGAAAATCATTCAAAAATTACTGGAACAGCACATCAACAGAGAAATGCCAGATATGCAGGCTGGGTTTAGAAGAGGCTGTGGTACTAGGGATATTACAGCTAATGTTATATGGATCTTGACTGAAAGCAGAGGACAAGAGGAATGTCTATCTGTGTTTCATTGACTATGCAAAGGCATTTGACTGTGTGGATCACAATAAACTGTGGCTGACTCTGAGAAGAATGGGAATCTCAGAACATTTGATTGGCTTATGTGAAGTCTATACTTGGACGAGGAGGCAGTCATCAGAACAGAGCAAGGAGACACTGCATGGTTCAAAATTGGGAAGGATGTATGTCAGGAATGTTTTCTGTCTCTATACCTTTTCAATTTTTGTGCAGAACAGATTATCCAGGATGCTGGGCTGTATGAGGAGGAATGTGGCATCAGGATTGGTGGAAGATCTATCAACCACCTGCATTATGCAGTTGACACAACCCTGCTTGCTGAAACTGAGGAGGACCTGAAGCGCTTGCTTCAGAAGGTCAAGGACTGCAGACTTCAATATGGACTAATGCTCAACATCAAGAAAACAAAGATTCTCACCATTGGGTTGATTGGCATCATCATGATGGATGGTGAAGAGATTGAGATTATTAACAGTTTTAGCTTGCTTAGCTTTACAATCAACACTCTTGGTAACAGCAGCCAGGAAATCAAGAGACAAATTGCACTGGGAAAGTCTGCTGTCAAACAACAAATGCCGTGGAGAAACTGGGACCCTTATTCACTGTTAGTGGAAGTATAAAATGGTGCAACCACTCTGTAAGGTGATATGGTGCTTTCTCAAAAAGTTGGAAATAGAAATACCATTTGACCCAGCAATTCCACTACTGGGAATATACCCTAAAGAAACCAGAACTGTCACACAAGCAGATATATGCATGCTCATGTTTATTGTGACTTTGTTCACAACAGCAAAGAGATGGAAACAACTCAAGTACCCATGAACAAATGAACGGATAGAGAAGCTGTGGTATATTCACACAACAGAATACTGTGCAACATTGAAAAACAAGGAACTCATGAAATATACAAAATGGGTGACCCTGGAGGACATTATGCTGAGTGAAATATCTCAGTCACAAAAGGACAAATACTGCATAATGTCACTGTTCTAAAACAGGACTTACATGAGGATTTGGGGGAAAACTAAGAAAAGAGGGGATAAATAATATACATTGCATTGACACAGATAAGGGAGAGAACTGTTTAAATGGAATATATGATTAGTTATTATTTGCATGAGAACAGTCCAGAATAAGAGTTGCATAGTAAAGTGGAAGTATAGAGGGACAGAGAAAGAGAGGGAGACCATCAATGAGATGGATTGATACAATGACTGAGGTAATGAGAGTAGGTGGATAGAGCATATTTCAGGACTGTTGTACATAGGATCTCTATGAGTTGCAAGTGACTTGATGGCACATAACAACAACAACAAGGGAGAGGCAACATCTGTTATAAGAGGTTGTTTAGACATTGCAATTAATCAGAGGTGTTTGATTCAGGCCATGATCTGAACACTTGCTGTGCATCTGAGAGCAGGACAATGAATAAGGTTGACAGAAGAAGAATTGATGCCTTTGATGCCTTTGTGCTGTGGTGTTCGGAGAAGAGCACTGAACATCCCACGGGCGGTCAAAAGAAAAAACAAATATGTCTTGGAAAGGGTGCAGCTATAGTGCTTTTTGGAGGCAAAGATGATGAGGCTTTGCCTCACATACTTTGGAGATGTTGCTGGGAGGGGCTATTCGTTGGAGAGGGACATGAAGCTTGGAAGGGTGGAGGGTCAGCGAAGAAGAGAAAGACCCTTGACCAGTTGGATTGACACAGTGATTGCTCCAATGGTCTCTAGTGTGTCAGAAAGTGTGAAGATGGCATAAGATAGGACAAAGTTCAGATCATAGGGTCGCAATGAGTCGTACTCGACTCTATGATACCTAACAACAACAACATTCCATCATAGGTAATTCATGTTATAAAATAGAATGTGTCTGAGTGATTAATTGAAATTGCCATTACAGTGTTAAAAAGCAAAATGCATGTGAATTAGAAACCAGTATGATGTGTAAGCTCTCCTCCAAATAAATAATTAAATAAGTGGTGGGTGGGGATGGCAGCCTTGAGGCAGTCTCCTCTGTCATGTAAGGTCTCTATGAGGGCACGCAATCCTTCCTCCTCACCCTACACTCATGTGGCCTGTGATACAAGGTGCCCACAGCAGAGCTGTCCTAATCAAGCAGCCACTTAAAGACACACACAGGCAGCAGGTCTCCCTGTCCTACCTTCCGGCACAGAGCCATCTCAGAGGCACAGCTGTAGGCATTACAGAGAACTGTTCCACGCTATTTTCTTGGCTGTGATCTCTACAAATAGATCACCAGTCTTTTCCTTCTCTGTGCAACTGGGTGGGTTGAGCCACCAACATTTATTCAGTGTTGCTGATTTTGTTGTTAGGGGCCATTGACTCTGTTGTGTGTCGTCTGGTTGGAACCAAACCATAGCTGACCCTTCAACATTTTCTGAGACAGTAAATCCCACAGGAGGAGAGTCCATTCTTCTTCCATGGAGCAGCTAGTGAATCCAAGCCGTGTGCCTTCAGGATGCAGGTCAGCTTCTAAGGCCACCAGAGCTCCCACCATCAAGTCTGTTACCACTCATAGTAACATTAGAAACTACAGATCTGAACTCTTCCCTAACTGCACCATCTCAGATACACTGGAGCACACTGTTACAGTCACTGTGTTAATCTTATTGAGGGTTTTCTCCTTTTTCTCTGACCCCACCACCTTTCCCAGAATGATTTCTTTTTCTTAGATGTTGACACAAACGCTCAAACTATGTGAGATGAAGTTTCACCACGCTTGCCTCCTGGTTGCACTTTCTCCAAAACATCAGACTCTCCCAACGGGTATAAACAACCTGACAGTTACAAAGACACTGGGAAAAGAAGCAGAAAATCCACAACCTCCCAGATGGCAGGAGGCGGCAAGGCCGGCCGCAGGTCTACTTGGGCCTGGAGGTCCGAGTAGATCCAGGGCATCCAGGTGTGGCCTTTGTGGTGGGGCTTTTGAAGACTGGTCCCTGGGCTTGTTCAGGTCCTTTTATCCCTACTCTGTCTACCTGAGGCCACGCAGGTAGTCAGATGTCCCTGACACGCAGCTTGGCAGAATCAAGCTCCCAGCAGAGGCAGGAGTCCGCCGCACACGGGAGATGTGAGGAGAGGGGATACCAGCCACCTGCTGGACGATGGCTGGTCCCCAAGGCCCCTTCCCCTTCTGGGGTCATGACCAGCCAGCTTGTCGTCCCTGAGGCCCCGCCCCCGGCCGGGGCGGTGACCACAGTCAGCGTGTTGTCGCCGAGGCTCCGCCCCCAGCCCGCCCCCTGCTGGATCCGCGATCCCCGGCCACGCTCCAGTCGGGGAGGCAGAAGCACCCCTGAGTTCGCCGGCTCGCCCCGCCTGCCTGCGCCGAGATGCCCCGGGGAAGCCGCAGCGTGGCTGCCCGGCCAGCTAGGTGGGGCCGCGGGGGCTACAGGACAGGACCCCGGGAGGCGTGGATACTCTCCGGGGAGGCCCAGGGTGACCTTGGCCGCTTCCCCGCCATCTTGGTGGGGGAAAGGGCAGGGATCCTGTCACCATGTGCGGGGGTGGGGATGAGTGGGACGAGGGGGGTGTCTGGGACCCGCAGGGGCTGGGGGTTCGACCTGCAGTCACTATGTCCCGTTCCGCAGCCGTCCAGCGGCACCTGCCGCCCGCCCGCCCGCACCTGCACAGCCCTCGGCTCCGGCCCCGGCCCCCGTGGCTTCAGGACAGCCAGGTCTCATGGCCCAGATGGCGTCCACTGCCGCCGGGGTGGCCGTGGGCTCGGCCGTGGGACACGTGGTGGGCAGTGCCCTGACCGGAGCCTTCAGCGGGGGAAGCTCGGAGCCTCCTGCGCAGCCTACCACCCAGCAGGTGAGCCTGGGGTGCAGGGGAAACAGGAGGACGAACATTGTGCCTTTAAAGATGGAAACCGGGTCCCAGGCCTCAAAGGCAACTCAAGGTCACCTAAACCCAGCAGAGAAGGGAGAAAGACTCCGTATCCCCTGTGCCCCCACACCCATGCCTGGTCCTGCGAGGCCATTCCCCAAGGGCACTGGGCAGCTGGTGACCTTGAGGCCGATTCTGGCTGACCTACCTGCTTCCGGCCTCCCAGCTCCCCCCTCACCTCCAGTCCTTACTTAAGCCAGAGAGCGCTCTGCTGCTAAATCAGGGGTTCTGGAGACAGGATCAGTGTGGCTGAACCTGGAAGGTTTCGAGAATGGCTGCAGAAGAGACTCATACCTGAGAGGAAAGCCAGGACCTGGGATGTTTTAGAGCCTCCTCCCCACTATTCCCACCCCCATGCTTGTTCACCCTGCTGGGGGGACCCAGATTGGGTGTATGGAGACCCTATCTCTGTCACCAGGTCCCCACACGTGGCACTCCACAGCCCCAACAGCTGGGGCCTTGTGCCTATGAGATCAGGCAGTTCCTGGACTGCTCAACCACCCAGAGTGACCTGACCTTGTGTGAGGGATTCAGCGAGGCCCTGAAGCAGTGCAAATACAACCATGGTGAGCAAGGGGACAGCCAGGTGGGGGAACCCTCTCCCCTCTTTATCCATTAGCTGACCACACTGGCCCCTTTTCTCTCCCCAGGTCTAAGTGCCCTCCCCTGAGGAGGCTGCATCCCTTCTTCGTCCACCCTCTCACCGACAATGGACCATGACGCCAGATTGTAACCACGTATCGAGGACTCAAGTGAGGAAGGGGGTTCTCCCCCCTACAGAGGACCTGAGACACATGTACAATTAAAAGATCTGATCATAGACCATTGCTGGACCCTATGGCATTTCTGTGGGTGGACGACTGTTTTTTGAGGGATGCCTGGGAGGGAGGGAGAAGCCCCTATGGTGGACAACAGAGGGAGGGCTGGTGAGTGAGTTATTAGCAGGTACCCCCAAGGTCACTGGTATTTCCAGAGCTGTTCTCCCTTGTCCCTCCCTCCTCTGTGTCCTGGGCAGCCTCTTGTCCAGTGTCCTTGTGACCATTCCCTCTGCTTATGCAACTTTTTAATGATTGCAGAATGCCTCCCATTGGTTGTGTGCTGGCCACCTAGTTCCAAGTCCAGCTTGGCCACTTGGCTATGGGGTGGCAGGTCATGGGCCCTGTGGATCAGAGGGACAGGCCCTTGCACTTAAGGCAGACCCAGTAGCCCTTGTTGTGTGCTGCAGTGGTATCCACTCCCTACTCCTGTCCTGGACCTTCTGTGCCAGACCTCACCCCGGCCCCCAAGAGTGGAGTGGGTGACAGGAGGGCGGGGGACCTGGCCTTGGCCCAGGTTGATCCTCCTGGAGGACATTTGTGTGTGTGTGGCAAGGGTGGTGATGGAGATCTGCTTTCAGCACCCATGTGGCATCCCTGCTGGTTATGAGTGTCTCCCCTGGTGTCTTCCTCTTCCACAGAGTCCTAAAGGGTAGGAGCCCCCACTTTGGGGCCTGGACGGGTAACCTCAAGCCTAGTGTCTGAGCTCAGTACCCGTCCACCTCGAGAAGTCTCGATGGCTGGGACCATTCCATGCATGGCCTCGGGAAAAGGTGCTCCCCCATTCATCCTGGGGGCTCTGTTCTTATCCTAACCTGCCAGCTTCAGGACAGGTGGTCTAGCTTTTCCAGTAGGGACTTAGAGGGAGCACTTATATTCCTCCTCACTTCCAGCAAGTAATCCAGAGGAGGGAGTTCTGGTGGTTTATTGTTAGGTGCGGTCAAGTAGAATACTACTGATAGTGACTCAATGAACAACAGATCTGAACCTTGTCTTATCCTGTGCCAATCTCTTACTTCCTGAAACATTAGTGTCCATTGCGGTAGTCACTGTGGCAATTCACGTGGCCAAGGGTCTTCCTCTCCTTCGCTGATCCTCTAAGGAATAGTCCCTCCTAGCAACATACATACCTGAATTAAGTGAGGCAAAGCCTATCGTCTTCAGCACTCTGGCTGTACCTCCCAAGACATATTCTTTTGGCTGTCCAAGTGATGTTCAGCACTCTTCTCTAACACCATAGCTCAAAGGGATCAATTCTTTGGTGGCCTTCTGATGATCAGTTCTGGTGGCTTAATGATAAGGAATTGTGCTGTCAATGCAAAGGTACACAGTTTGCATCCACCATCTGTTCCATAAGAGAAATACTGGCAATCTCCAGTGCAATTTACAGCCTCTGCAAACCTGCTGGAGAGTCAGCAGTGGGTCGGTCTGACTTGACGGTACACAACACCACCAATCCACAGGATTTTCAATCAGGTCTACTGATAACAACACATTGCCATTGTGTTGAGGACAATATATTGAGTGGTACCCAGTCCCGTGGCACCTTTGTGGTTAAGTGTGTGAGCTTGTTATGGTGGCTACTATTCTAAACCTCATAAAAAAACTTTTTTTTTCTGTGACCTTCAATTGAACATGATCAATAAAATTTGTTGGGGCTTTGTTGAGTCCATTTCGATTCTGTGAGACACCACATAAATTGTCACTTACTACTGCCCAGTCAGTTCCAACTCATACTGTTGATGTTGGTAGGTGCTGTCAAGTATGACACATAGTGACCCTGTGAACAACAGATCTGTATCCTGCCTTGCTCTGTGATAACCTTACAGTCTCTGACACACTAGAGCCCATTGCAGCACTCACTGTTTCAATCCATCTCATCAAGGGTCTTCCTCTTTCACTGACCCTCCACCGTTCTGAGCAGGATGTCCCTCCCTTTCCAAGGAATCCATATGACTCTCGGATTCCTGAAGCACGTCTCTGATGGTTGAACCCACCAGCTGCTCTGTGGGAGAAAAATGGGCAATCTTCTCCAGTGAGATTTACTGCTCTGAAAGCCCACTGGAGGGTCAGCTATGGGTCGGTTCCAACTTGATGGCACACAACAGCAACAACAATACAATCTTGTGAAACTGATGGCCTAGTAGTAAGAAGCTGCACTCCAATTCCAAAGGCACAGAACACGTTCAATCTGTATGGTGAGCAAATCATTCAAGAAGCGGAAAAACTCATCAACAACTTGCATTATACAGTATACACCATCATGCTTTTAGAAAGTGAAGAGAGACAGCTTTCAATATGGATTAGATCTCAATGTCAAGAAAACAAAAATCCTCAAAACTGGACCAATAGACAATGTTATGACAGATGGAGAATAGATTGACGTTATCAGTAACTTAATTTTACTTGGCTCTACGATTAATACTCATGGTAGCAACAGTCAAGAAATTGGAAGATGTGTTACACTGGGAAAATAGGCTGTCAAGGACTTCTCTAAAGTGCTAAAGAGCACTTTAAAGACTAATTACTGTCAGTTTAAAGACTAATTACTTCTTATGCGTGTAAAAGTTGGACAATGAATAAGGATGACAGAAGAAGCGGTGGTGGTGAAGAGCACTGAATACCTCATGGACTGCCAAAAGAACAAACAAGCCTGTCTTGGAGGAAGTGTGACCAGGGTGAACCCTAGAGGCAAGGATGGTGACACATTCATCTCATGTCCTTAGTGCATGTTGTGAGGAGGGGCCGGCCAGTCCTTGGAAGAAGACATCATGCTGGGAAAGGTGGAGGATCAGGGAAAGAGAGTAAGACTCAACAGGACAGGCTGACATAGTTACTGTCACAATAGGCTCAAGCATATCAGGGATGATGTGGATGATGCAGGAAAGGGTGAGGTTCAGATCTGTTGTTCATGGAGTCACGATGAGTCATGGTCAACTCAATGGCACCTAAGAACACCACCACCCTGAAACTCACCAGAGGACCATCATGAGTTAGCATAACAGTGGCTTCTGTTTTAGATTCCTGTACTTCTTTGTAGGGGGCTCTGGTGGCCCAAGTTATGAAGCTACATTGCAATTCCAAAAGGCATGTGGTTTCATTCCAAGGCAGCAGGATGGGTAGTCTCCTTCCATGTGATTTACTGTCTCTGAAACCCACCAAAGGGTCAGCTGTGAGTCGGTTCTGACTCAAGGGCACAAGACAACAAGAACTACTTCTTTGTAATCAGCCACTACTTCTATTTGCTGCTCCTGCCTTCTCCAGAATGTTCTCTGAGTGGAAATATGCATGAGCTTCTTCCACAGCATCCTGGAGGCCCATCCTGGGTCTATCCGTTGAAGGAGTGGGGAACTCTCCCTGGTGAGCAGCGCTCCTTGTCAGGATGAACCATGGTTCATTTGTTTCCGCACTGGCTGAGGGACATTTGAGTTGCTCCCAGTTTTGGATGGTTGTGGGTATAGACACGTGTATACAGGAGTTGGCGCAAAGATGAGTTCTCATTTCTTTAGGGTAAATCTCCATGGAGATTTTGGAGAGTAGATGCTTCAGAGTTCTTACATTTAGCAAGATAGTCCTTACATTTAGCAAGACAACCGGCAAGAAAAATCTGGTGATATACTGAGGGGAAAACCTCTGGAGAGCAGCTTTGTTTTGACACATGGGTGCCCTGTGGATTGGACTTTACTTCATCAAATGAAGTTGACATCACAACTGGTTAGTTTTGTTTTTACCCCCCAAATTTTATTTTATTAATTTTAATGAACATTTACAGAGATTTTGCATTTCCATTCATTCATTGTTGCACTTTTTTTCTTTACCCTCCACCCCCCGCCCCCCAAGTTTGCTCCTCTCTTCGAAAACCAAAAGATAAATTTCTTCATTGGTATACAATCCCCCCGCCCCGCCCTGAATGCACTCCACTATGCAACCTTAATTCTGGATTCCCGTAATAACCATAATACCCTATCATATATCGCTTTTAAACTGTTCTCTCCCTCATCTGTTACAATGCAGTAGACATAATTTATCCAGTTTTCCTCAGTCTTACCCCAACCCTGATGTCAGTCCCATTAGTCCCAGTGGCGCTATGCAGTATTTGTCCTTTTGTGACTGAGATACTTCACTCAGCATAATGTCCTCCAGGGTCACCCATTTTGAGTAATATTTCATTAGTTCCTTGTTTTTCAATGCAGCACAGTATTCCATTGTGTGAATATACCACAGCTTCTCTATCCATTCGTTTGTTGATGGGCACTTAGGTTGTTTCCAACTTCTTGCTATTGTGAACAAAGCCGCTAGTTTGGTTTTTTAAAATGCTGACACAGCTGAATTGTGTCCCCTTCAAATGATGTTGAAGCCCTGGTGCTTGTGCTTGTGTTTGTGGTGAAAGAGTTCCTTTTTGTGCCCTGCTCCCAGTCTGGTCTGATCTTGGACGCTAAGCAGGGTCAGTCCTGGTTACTGGATGGGAAACTGCCTGGGAATAACGGGTGCTGTAGGGAAACTGCCTGGGAATAACGGGTGCTGTAGGCTTTTTGGTCTTTGTGGCCCTTCCTCTCTGTCTTTTGGTGGCCACCCAGCCACCAGCCTTGCTGCCCTGTGGGGACCTCAGCACCCCACTGTGCAGCCTCCCAAAATCTGTTCTGCTAAGATTAGCAGCAGGCTCCTTACAAAAGGGGAGAGTTCAACAGTGTCCCAAATGTTTGATCTGCTGCTCCACTCCCTGATTTCCAACACCAGCTTTCTCTCCTCCATTTAGTTGCCACACTTCTCTGTTCCTTGATTCAATGGTTCACTGGAAGGTCTCACAGAGACTCAAATCCATTAGGGAAATGACTCATTTGACTGTGGGAGATGCAGGCTGGTGTTGCAGAGATTGTGAGCAGTGGGCCAGCTATGCTTATATAGGCCTTTAGTAGTGCAGGGCTTGCATTTTTCCTCATAAAGCAAACACTTAATCAAGTCCTTGAAGAGGGACATCATGCTTGGAAGGGTAAAGGGACAAGGCAAGAGTGGAAGATCCTTGATGAGATGGATTGATTCAGTGACTGGGGTAATGAGGGTGGTTGTCTCAGAGACAATAGGTTGGGATAGGAAAGAATAGGTTTCAGGGCTTTTGTACGCAGGGTTGCTATGAGTTGGAAGCAACTCCAAGGCACGTAATAACAACAACAGCAAGAAGGAAGATATTTTGAACAAACAATCTTTGACATTACATGGCCTTTGGCCTTGATTTTCATGTTGGAGAAGAGCACTGAATATCCTACAGACTGCCAGGAGAACAAACAGATTTTGGAGAAACTTGCTGAAACTTTATCTCACATACCTTGGACATTTTGTTGGGAGGGGCCTGTCCTTCAAGAAGGACATCATGCTTGGAAAGGTCAGCACAAGGGAGAGAGAGCCTTAAAAAGATAAAGTGACACAGAGATTGTAGCAAAGGGCTCAAGTGCACCAGAGAGAATAATGATGGTACAGGATAGAACAGGATTCAGATCCATTGTTCACAGGATCACTTTGAGTTCTGTTAACGCCAATGACACCTAACAACAAGAAAGACTTGAGGAGTTGCCTTACCCTGATTTTCTCCCTCAGAGGGTCTATTGCTTTTGACCAGGTTGGTTGACATTTCCTGGGTAAACTGTAAACAACTTGTGGTTGGATAGTTTTTGTCTAGTCTTGGGCTGCAGCCTGCCTGATGATTGGCATACACTTCACAATGATTGACTGGCCAGCAGGGTATGCAGAAGAATCGTCTGTGGCCTATTGAGACAGGATTGGTCAGCTCATGGTCCTGGCCAGGAGGCCATGCCTTAATGGATGAGAAGGTTAGCCAATCCCACAGAGGCTGGTAGATGGACAGAAAGGAAGGAGAGTACAGAGAGAAGAGATAGTGGAGGCAAAGAAACTCTCATAAAAGAACTGCCACATGGTTTACAGGCAGCTCTGGTGGCCTAGTGGTGAGAAGCTGCATGGCAGTTCCAAGGGCATGCAGTTCGAGGCCACTCGCTACTCTGTGGGAGAAGTATGGGCAATCTCCGCCAGTAAGATTAACTGGCTCTGAAAACTCCCTCTTCAACTCTCTGATTCTGACTTTATAGTGTTGTTTGTTGTTGTTATGTGCTGTTGAGTTGTTTGTGACTCATAGCGACCCTATGT
>NW_006400244.1:374355-391543 GCF_000299155.1 Elephantulus edwardii | reverse complement strand
TTCTCAGAGTCAGCCACAGTTTTTTATGATCCACACAGTCAAATGCCTTTGCATAATCAATGAAACACAGATCGACATTCTTCCGGTATTCCCTGCTTTCAGCTAAGATCCATCTAACATCAGCTACAAAACAAAAAACATGGTTCACAGGCTATAACACAGAAGACAACTAAGAATGCATCTAAAAGAGATATCCTGACCTTGAGCTGGCAGGGGAGCAGCTGTGGTGGAGGTGTGGTTGCAATAGGGAGAGGGAGAGGGAGAAATGCCTTGTAGTGAAGAAGGGAGGATGCACTATTTTCTTTGGGGGAACCACATGTTTCCCCCTCTTGAGCCTCAGTTGTAGCCTATGGATTATGAACCCAAATTGTACCCATTGTTTCCTTAATAACTTACCTCGCTGTAAGGGTGGTTTGTATAGCGTGGTCACTACAATGGATTATCAGATCCTGGAGAGAAGCAGAGCATGCTGTGGGAAGGATGGCTATAGTCGGAAGTATCTAAAGGTCAGAGACTAGAGCAATCTGTCTTCACCTCAAAGGAACCACATTTAGGCTGATCCTGGTGGTTATCCTTCTGAAGTCAGGCAGATTCAAATGCTATTCTGACCATTTTATAAAGTCCTGTTTGGATGTAATTAGTTAACAGGAGCTCCTGATAGAGTGGTTGTTATTATTGACTCATAGGAACCTGTGAACAACAGATCTGAATCCTGTCCTGTCCTGTGCCATCCTCACCATCTCTGACACACTTGAGCCCATTGCTGTAGACACAGTGTCAATCTACCTGGTTGAGGGTCTTCCTCTCTTTCACTGTCCCTTTATAAGGAATAGCCTCTCCTAACAACATGACCAAATTATGTGAGATGAAGTTTTGCCATGTTTGCTTCTAAGGAACACTCTGGTTTCCTAATCCAATCTGATTTGTATCCTTGTATGAGGAGAAAATTAGGGAGAAGGTGACCAACTATGTGAAGTCAAAGGCATGTTGGAGTCATGCTATCACAAAGCTGATAAATGCTTTAACTACCTGAAGCTAGAAGAGTGCATGAATAACTTCTTTTACAAAGATTTGTACAAGACTTTTAAATGTCCAGCATAAAAATGCTGTGCTACCCCTACTCTCTGACTTGCACTACTGCTCTTTCTCTCAGCCCTCTCACTCCTGTCTGTGGGTTCTATAATCTGCTGGACAGCACAAGACAGGAAGACCCTGGATGAGATGGATTGACATAGTAACTGGGGTAATGTGGGTAGTGTATCAGAGATAGTGAGAGCAGGGTTCAGAGCTATTTATAAACATATATATGATATCTATCTATATCATATATATATTATTTATATAACAAAGATGTTGTGGTTGTTGTTATGTGCCATCAAGTCATCTGCGACCCATAGCGACCCTATGTATAACAGCTCTGAAGCCTGCCCTGTTCTGAGCCAGACTTATTGATTCCGACACACCTTCCTCCATTGCCCCAGTTACTGTATCAATCCATCTTTTCCGGGGTCTTCTTCTCCTGCACTGTCCCTCCACCCTTCTGAGCATGATGTCCTTCTCCAAGGACTGGTCCTTCCTGGCCACATGCCCAAAGTATGTGAGATGGACCCTTATATACCTAGCTTCTAAGGAGATATTTGGTTTCAATCTCTCCAAAACGTATTTGATTTCTTAGAGGTCCCTGGATGTTCAAGACTCTCATCCAGCACCACAACTCAAAGGCATCATTCTTTTTCTGTCATCCTTAGTCATTGTCCAGCACTCTGATGCATAGCAAGTAATTGCAAAGACTATGGCCTGGAGGCAGGTGCACCTTAGTCTCTAGACTAACATCATTGCTTCTCAGTACTCTATAAAGATCCCTGAAAGCAAATTTACCTAATGCAATTAATATTGTGATTTCCTGACTGCTGGTGCCAAGAGTGTTGATTGTGTGTTGATCAAGGGGTGCATCGTGGGGAGGGCTGGGTTGAGGAGTAAAATGTGTGACAATGAAAAAAATATAAAAAGATGTAACTCATCCTAATCTTACCTCCTTAATTCAAAGGAATTACTCCAGTGAGGAAGGCTGGAATCATAAAATGGAAGGGCCATATTACTTGTTCCACTCCAGCTGTTTATATCTCTTTACTTATTGCTGTTTGCCATTTAATAGGGATCCATAGCTGACCCTCCAGTGGGTTATCTGAGTCTGTAAACCGCATGGGAGGAGACTGTCCATCTTTCTCCCTCCTCGTAGCTGGTGGATTTGAACAACCAGAGAGGCTCCACTTAGGCTTAGCAGCACAATTCCCTAAGGACTAGGCTGCCAGAGTTCTTGAAAGTCAAGCTGAAAGAAAAATGCAATCTCTAAGCCCCTGATCTAATCACTCCTTTTCTCAGAAGGTCTGCTGAGGCAAGGACCCTGTCGTTTAGGGTGGCTGGCGCTGCCTATCAACTAATTTGCATGCCCTGTTGTGGTCCAGTGGTCTCCCCTTGGTGTCACACAACTTGGAGCTGGTCCCGGCAGAACTTTGCCTGCCTGCCTCCTGCCTCATCCATGGCTTCCCGGTGCCTGGTTCTCTTCATTGGGGCCCTCCTGGCAGGTGAGCTCACCTGGGAGCAGGTAGGGGACAGCAGTAAGACTGGAACACCCTTGCCAAAAAAGCAAATGGATTAGAGTCTTATTCAGGGCCCAAAGATGGGGATACCTGGCTCCAGGAACTTTTCAAGTAAACTGGCAAATTAGGACCTCGGTTTCACCACTTGTGAATGACAAGTTGACTTTGGGGGTCTGCTCTTTTGAGATCTCAGTTCTCTGCTGGGGAAGCTGGCCTCTACTCTCAGAAGCAAGCAGATCCTGAGAATGTCCCCAGTTGCCTGAGGCCTACTTGAGGGGCAGTGTGGGTTGAGAAGCTCCCTGGGATGGTTAGTTTGTAGCCAGGGTTTGAAAGAGTCAAGTGATTGAAGGGGTGGGAGTCAACAGGGCAAGGGGGTAGGCACCAGGAAACCCACGGGTGCCCAGTTCCTCCATCCATGTTCTAGATCCCCAGACCAAGGTGTATCATTGAGATGCAGCACTATTGGGAACTCAAGAAAGGCCCAAGAAAGGAAGTGAGGTTCAGAGAAATAGCCATAAATTTAGCAGAACCAGGCCTCAGGCTTGTCCTGTGTGATTCAGCTATGGCACTTCTGCGAGAGGGATGTTGGGGTAGCCTGGAAAAGGCTCCTGCTGGGCCTAAGCCAATCCATCTCTCACAGCCTCACAGCCTGCCCCAGTCCAGCCAGATGCCCTGCTCATCTTCCCTGGCCAGATGGCCCAGCTCTCCTGCATCATCCTGAGCCCTCATCACGCTGCCAGCAGGGATTATGGTGTGTCCTGGTACCAGCAGCGGGCAGGGAGTGCCCCTCGTTACCTCCTCTACTACCGATCAGAGGACGACCAGGACCGGCCTGCTGACCTCCCTGCCCGCTTCTCAGCAGCCAGGGATGCGGCTAGCAATGCCTGCATCCTGACCATCGACCCTGTCCAGCCTGAGGATGATGCAGACTATTACTGCTCTGTGGGCTACTAGCTCTGAGGACTGGGGTGTATAGCAGTGTCCCTGGATGCCTCCCATTCGGCTCCAACATTGCTTTTCCTCTTCTGTAAATTGAGTTAATAATAGTCGATATGTCAACTACAGGTATAATGAGGAGTGTGAAGTCCCAGATGAGAAAGTGACTGTGGTCAGTCTGGTATTGTGCGTGTGTGTGAGAGCGAGCGACTGAGCGAGCGTGTAAGCAAGCCAACAAGGGGCTGGGGCGGGTGGATGTGGGGATTGTTGAAGAAGAGGAAACACCTGAGCTCTTCGGGGAGTGGTCCTGCGTCTCCCCGGCTCCCAGGAGGCTCAGGAGGGTGGCCTGGCTTTGTGGCTGTAAGGGGAGAAAGAGGAACCAGTCACTCCGCTCTGCAAGGCTGGTTGTGGGCCAACAGTTACCTTGGGGTTTCTGTCCAAATCAGGGTCAACTTTGTGGGGGCAGGGAAGTAGAGATGATTTGGGCTCGGGACCCGAGTGTCAGAATTGTTGGGGAGACACCAGAAGGCCGCAGCCCCAAAAGGCTCCCCGAAACTCACCCCAGGGGGCACTGTTCCAGGGTCAAAAGAGGGCAATGGGTGGAAGGAAAAATCTTGCTCCTAGAAGCAGGCCAGGGCTCTGCTAGTAGGGTGCCAAAACACATCCTTCTTCCCTCGCTGCTCCACTAAGAAATGCCTCTTGCCTGGATAATAGATTTCTGCCGCAGGTTTTTGGGCGTACAGGGTCGTGAAGGTACCCCACCTCCCGCGGGCCGGGCTGTATTGAAGGGGCCTGGATTTGATAGCCCTGGGCCCACGTGGATGACAGGTTTGAAGGCTCTGGGGACAAAAGACGTCCCGGAGTCTCTGCTAGCTCTGCTCCAGCTCGCTATTCTTGCCTGAGTTTCCCTTTTGCATTCTGGAGCTGCTGGGAAAACAGTTCAGGCTAAAAAGCCACCACGGGAGCCAGGTCCCTGCGCCCTACAAGTCTGCGCGCGCAGACGCTGGCAGCCGAGATCACAGAGCCCGACCTCGGCCCGGCCGACCATAGTTCCGGAAGTGCCCGCGGCGGGGCGGGGCCGGGCGTGCGCGTCATCGCGGCGCGGGAGAGTTGCGTCACAGCTGAGCCGGGAAGGCCGGTCCCCTGCGGGTTGGAGCGGCTCAGGTGTGGCCCCGCCCCGCCGCCCGCGCCTCCGCCTCTCCCAGGTGAGCACCCCGTCGTCCTGGGTGTGCGCTGGGCCTGAGATCTTTCCCCCTGATGTGACAGTCTGGTCCTGGTGGCCCCGTGCGGGCGTCCACGGCTCCAGGAGTTTGCAGGGACGTCGGTCCCTCGGGGGCACGTGAAAAATCTGCGTACCGCCGTGGGAAAGCTGGCCGAGGGTGCTCGAGCCTGAGGCTCCCAGGGGACGAAGTGACCAGTACTGGGGAGGGGAAGCCCAAGAGGGGAGAAGATTCAAGATTGCCAACTTTCTATCCATAACGGAAACTTCAGCATGATTGGAATGTAAAACCGCTCGGCGGGAACCTCGGAGACATTTGGCTTAACTGCTGGGTGGAGGAGGGTAGTTGCATTTGACAGATGCCGGGAGAGGGATCCTTGGACTGGATAATCTGTCCCATACCTAGTAGGGAGCCTTCTGGAGCCCTGCTGGGATGAGATAGATTTTTGAAAGGGGCCACCTAGGCCCTAACTCCCCAGTTTCCCGTTACAGTATGCGTCTGTGTTGTCACATCTTTCAGGTTTTCCAGGATAAACCCATAAACCGGCAGAGTTTTAAATATTGGCAACAAAACAAGCCCAGTTGTTCGAGAGCCAAACTAAACGTGTCTTTGGCCAGAGTCCCAGGCAATGAGTTTGCAACCTCTGAACTGGAGGGCTTTGAGAAGGACGTGGCAAGAGGAAGACTGAGGAGAGAAGCCTGGGTTTGTCAGTTGGGAGATGATGAGATGAGAGCTGAGGTCTCAACTAAAAGTGGAGACTCAGAATTTGAATTGTGCTAGAGAAGATTATTAAACATACCATTGACTACCAAGAGGACACAGGTCTGTCCTGGAGAGGGTGAAACCAGCTTGCTCTCTAGAAGCACAGGTTTTGACGCTCCAGCTCACATACTTTGGGCATGATGCCAGGAGAGACCAGTTCTTGGAGAAGGACATCATGTTTGTAAGGGCAGAAGAGGAAGGCCCTAGATGAGTTGGATTGACAGACACAGTGATGGGGGCAATAGGGGGAGATGTGTTGGAGACATATTGGCTCAGGATAGGACAGAGTTCAGAGTTATTGTGGATAGGGTCATTATGAGTCACAGGAGACTCAATGGCATATAGGGTCATGGTTGCCCATGGTAACATTAATGGCCCAATGAATTAAGTATTTTGCCATTGTTATGTGCTGTAGAGTCAGAACTAACTCCTAGCTGGTACTCCAATTACAGAGGCTAAAATTGCACAGGAAGAAATTGTCCATTTTTCTTCTGAAGAGCATCTGGTGGAGTCCCACTACCTGGTTTTGGGCTGACAGCACAACTCCTTACTCACCAGGCACCACCAGAACTCCCAAGAGGCAAGTGGTTTGAATCTACCAGCTGTTCTATGAGAGAAAGATGGGCACTCTTCTGTACAATTTACTGTCTCTGAAAACCTGCTGGAGGATCAGTATGAGTTGGTTCCCATTCCACAGTGAAGAGTGAGTTGTAGTCATAGTCTTCCACTTTGTGATTCTAGTCCCTTTGTGCTTAAGATCTCATTTGGGGACAAGTTAATTTTTGTATTAATAAGTAGGATCCTCATCTTAGAAGGCATTATCCAAGTTACCCTAGTACTTAGTCTCCTGGGGTTGTGGTTTATAGCCCTGAGATCCCATAGAGGAATAGAGCCTAGAAAGTGCCAACTCTGTTCATTCTGGACACTGCATCTATAACCCTGATACACAAACAATCTCAGCCTATATGTGCCTGACCCACAATTCATCAGCCTCTGTGACTACGTGTATTGGTTTCTAATTGAGCCATTTCCTTGATTGTTTTTGAGTTTCTGTGACACCTTCTAGCAAATTACAAGTCCAAAGACACAGATGGAAGTGAAGGGACTGAGGGGAGGAGGATAATTGATGTTGGAGATCAGAGAGTGGTGCAGCAGTTTGGACTTTTGGAACATTTTTAACCTCTGCCTTACAGGAATTCACACTTGTCTGTTGCTGTCAAGTCAGAATGATTTGTAGTGAGTTTCAGAGGCTGTAAATGACACATGAGGAAGTTGCCCATCTTTATTCCTCAGAGCAGCTAGTGGATGTGAACCCCTGCCTTTGAGTTGGCTTTTCAGTTCCTTACCAGAGCTCTTTAAACTTTTGCTAGTAATTGTAAAAGGAATTTTTTTTGCAGCGTTTTGAGAGGACAGATAGAAAAGGTTGGACAGTAGCAGCTGATTGTAGTAGGGCAAGGAGTGAGGAATCTGATGGAAGTCAGTTGACGTGCCCTCTACACCTACACCGAGATGGGCTTCAGCTTCACACATCCAGTGGGTACCCAGTATGTATCCACCTCAAGTGTGGCCACCACCCATCCATCATTGGAGGTTTATAGGCTGCTGTGAAGCTGACCAAGTTTCTGTGAACTTTCTAGACTAAGACCAGGACAAAAGTCCTGGTGATCTTCAGAAACCAGTGCATGAAGCCCTGTAGTCACAACAGCCCAATCTGTAGCTGATGGTGAAAATGCTGTAGGAGTAGGCCCTGCCTTTTCCCCTTGTGCATGAGATCAGAGGGAGCTGGGGATGACACGTGTGGGGCTAGGGAGGGGAGCCTGGGCGGAATTGGAAGGTTCTTGAAGTTGGTGAAGTTCAGAAGCTGTTTGAAGTAAGAGAGCTGGAAGGATTGATACTAGTGGATTAAAGTGGAGAAGAGGAGGACAGAGCTGAAGCAGCCAGAGAATTTGAATTACTTAGTTTCGTGCTTTCCCTCCATCTAACTTTCCCACTAGCTGAAACGTGATATATTTTAGGGCATTATTTTTATCGTAGGAGTATGCAATGAGGGTTGCAGAGTGGATTATATTTGGGGGTAGGGGGTGGGGTTTGGGGAGGTGCGGGGGGGATTGTGTACCAATGAGGGAGTTTTTCTTTTGCTTTTCAAGGAGAGGAGCAAACGGGGTGGGGGGGGTTTGTGCGGGGAGAAGGGTGCAACAATGAATGAGTGGAATTCCAAAATCTCTATAGATCTTCATTGAAATGAAAAATAAACAAATTAAATTAATAAAAAAAAAATAGATTCCAAAAGAAATGAGTTGGAGTTCTGTTGGCCTAGTGGCAAAAAGCTGCTCTGCAATCCCAAAGGCATGCTGTTCGAATCTACCAGATGCTCTGCTGGAGAAAGAGGGCTAATTTCCTCCTGTGCCAGTCAGATCCTATTCGACGGTCCACAACAAGAAAAAAAGAAATGAATTTTCATTGTGACTTTTAGGATTGATTTGTTATGTTCACTTGCTTTGATGCCAGGTGTATTGCTGTACAGATGAGCAATGTTGAGCTTTGGTGGGAGAAGTTCTTGGAGTCTCTGCCTAGGGCACTTCCAGTGATCTACAGAGATGAGCTATTGCTTTCCTGCTCCTTGAGGGGTTTCCCTTTTTCTAGCACACAGGTTTCTGAATGAAGATCCTCTAGGGCTCCTACAGTGGATCAGCTGGCAGCCAAACACCTGCTTTATCTGGACCTGCTGCTTTCTGTCATTTTTATCTACTTTTACCTCCTGAACAGTTTGTTTCTTTAAAGGGTTCTTTGGAGAACCTCCCAGGTACTTTCTTGAATAAAGAATTTTTGGGAGAGAAAAATGTTATCTAGCATAAAAACGAGTATCTTTTCTCTCATCCGGTCATGTGTTGATTCAGCAAAAGTGTTTGTCAGTATAGACTGCCGTGCTGGGTACTGGGCTAAGGACCTGAATGAAGGAAACTGGTGGTGATGGGGCAGTGCAGGCAGGTGTTTGCCACACAGGGCGTGATGAACTCCACAGTCCACTCAGGAAACACAGCAAACCCTATGGAGGTCGAGAAAATGGGGAATTTGGACTAAGTCTGAGGATGGGGGCAGTGTGAGGGCAGGATTTTTGCTAGCCTTGGTTAGGGACAGTCTGGGGCTTCGTTAGAGATGGAGGAGTGGCTGAGCTGGGATACTGGGGTGTAGGGGATGCAGGCTAGACATGGTCTAAGGGCCAGTGTGAGGGCCTTGTAAAGAAGGATCTCCTTGTGGCATCAGGAAACTAGTGAAGCCCTAGGATGGGAAACTGTGTGGCCAGATCATGGTCTGGCCTCGTCTGCTGCTTGGGTAATTGTTAGCCTCACCCAGGGGCACAGTGGAGGAGAGGCCTCTGAGCTGAGCTTTGTCAAGATTACAGGAGGGATAACCATGGGGGGCAGGTATACCTGAGTCTGACTGTGGGCTGTCTGTATCACAGTGGGGAGAACCCTGTGGGGCAGGTCATGGTAGACTCCTTGATGGCATTGAACTTGTTCTCTTTGCTCCCCTTTTCTTAAGTAAAGAGAGTAGCTAAAAGGAAGGATAGCAAGCTCGAATGACCAGCTGACCCATGACAGTCGCGTGCATGCCCGGGTAGCACTGTTCTCCCTGTGGATTTCAAGGGCTGGTTTTTGGGAAGTAGATTGCCAAGCCTTTCCTCTGAGGCCCCTCTTGGCGGATCTGAACCATCAACGTTCTAGTTAGCGACCGGGTGTATGCACCATTTGTGTCACCAAAGGGCTCTAGGAGCTGGGCGTAGGTGATTAGAGGTGATAATTGAAATCATCCTGGGGAGCAGCGATAGGGCCTGAGACATAGAGTGAAGGAGAGCATAGGGAGGCTGAGGCGCCTCAGAGAGACCCCAGGCAATGGGCATGGGTGAGAGGGTTTGGGTGAGAGGGTTTAGTGTGACTCCCAGAGCCCTGGCTTGGGCTCTGACTGGACAAGGCAGTGAATCTAGTTACCCACCCTCTTACCCCCTGCCAAATTCATGACAACTCAGCTACATGCAGAAGAGAGCAGAGCACCCTGCTATAAGGCTCCCAAGGGCAGCAAGCTGCTACACCTTTTACCTGCAAAGTATATTCAAACTGCCAACCTTTTGGTGAGCAGTGGAGCACTTCAGGACTCCTTAACTGAGTGTGGTAGAGAAATACTCTTTCTTAATAATCTACCCTGTCAAGTCTTCCAGTAAGTTGGAGTCTCACTTCTTTCTCCCAGGACCCTGTTCACTGTTTGGTTCACCTGGGGCTGTGCTCTGTAAGCACCTTCAGTGGTGTATAGTTAGACATTCTCAGTGGAAAGCTTGAGATGTGTCTGTCTGTCTGGAGTCCCTGGTGGTATGGTGGCTGGTGTGCTTGGTTGCTAACTGAAAGGTCTGCATGTTCTCCAAGGAGGTACTTCCTCCAGGGAGGAAAGCTCGGTGATCTGCTTCTGAAAAACCAGTAATTCTGACACATCCAGGGGGCTCAGGTGGCCTGGCGGTAAGGAGTTGTGCTGCAGTCCCAAAGGCACGTGGTTTGGATTCACCAGTTACTCCAAGAGAGAAGGATGGGCAGTCTCTTCCCATGTGATTAACTGCTTCTGAGAACTCTCTGAAGGGTCAGCTACAGGTAGGTTCTGACTCAGTAGTACCAAATAACTGTGGCACAACCTACTGTGCTATGCTCAGGGTGACTAGGAGTCTAAGTTGACTGCAGCAGGCACAGTGGCTTGTATGCCTTGTCATGTCTCTCAGTTGGCTGGGATCCTGAAACAGACTGGCTACTTTCACACACTAATTTGACTGTTGCCCCTGAAGAATCTAGCCCAGAGGAGAGGCATATGGCTGGCACTTTACTTCTGGACATTATAATGCCCCTTCTTTTCCTTTCAGGTTTGAGGCCAGTGGCAGTGACACAGAAGAGAATACTTTTGATGAACTACAACTGCTGAGTGAACCTCCATCACAATGGAAGTTGCCCCGGGGACTCAGTTTACAGAAGCATTTGTTTTTGGGGACAGGTTGGAGATGCAGCAAGAACTCTTTCCCCGGGAGGACTTGGGGAGTCCCTTTCTTCAGGACCGAGCTCTGGAGCACATGGCTGTCATCTATAAGGAGGTCCCTCTTGGGGAGCAGGGTGAGGAGTGTGGTGATTATGGGGGCAGCTTCAGTCTGTGTTCTAGTCCCATGCCACAGCAGAATGCACTTCCAACCACTGTGCCCCAGGATGGTGAATTACTCAACTTGGCTTTCCTGCAGCAGTCAGATCTCAGCGTGTGTCACTTGGCTCCTACTGGTGGAGAAGACTCTGGCGAGCCTGATGCCAAGAAAGCAGGCTGGAGGGATGCTGGGCTTGGTGACCCTTGCAGAGCAGCCAAGCCATATGAGTGCCAGGAGTGTGGAAAAGCCTTCAGCCAGAGCTCCCACCTGCTGAGGCACCAGGTGATCCACACTGGTGAGAAGCCATACGAGTGTGGGGAGTGTGGGAAGGCTTTCAGCCAGAGCTCACACCTGCTCCGGCACCAGGTGATCCACTCCGGGAAGAAGCCGTTTGTGTGCCAGGAGTGCGGGAAGGCTTTCAGGCAGAGCTCTGCCCTCACGCAGCATCAGAAAACCCACAGTGGCAAGCGGCCCTACGAGTGCAGGGCCTGTGGGAAGGACTTCAGCCGCAGCACCAGCTTGCGGAAGCACGAGCGGATCCACACGGGGGAGAAGCCCTACCAGTGCAAAGAATGTGGGAAGGCCTTCAACCAGAGCTCGGGCCTGAGCCAGCACCGCAAGATCCACACCCTGAGGAAGCCCCACACATGCGACCTCTGTGGGAAGGCCTTCTGTCACAGGTCCCACCTTGTCCGGCACCAGCGCATACACACAGGGAAGAAGCCCTACACATGTGAGGAGTGTGGGAAAGCCTTCAGCCAGAGCTCCAACCTCATTGAACACCACAAAACTCACACGGGTGAGAAGCCGTACCAATGTCACCAATGTGGGAAAGCCTTCAGCCAGAGCTCCAACCTCATTGAACACCACAAAACTCACACGGGTGAGAAGCCGTACCAATGTCACCAATGTGGGAAAGCCTTCAGCCAGAGCTTCTCACTCATTGAGCACCAGAGGATCCATACAGGTGAGAAGCCCTATGAATGTGGCCAATGTGGGAAAGCCTTCTGCCACAGTTCAGCCCTCATCCAGCACCAGAGGATCCACACTGGGAAGAAGCCCTATGCCTGTAATGAGTGTGGGAAAGCCTTCCGGCACCGGTCAGCCCTCATCGAGCACTACAAGACTCACACCAGGGAGAAGCCCTATGAATGCAATACTTGTGGCAAGGCCTTCCGGGGCAGCTCACACCTCATCCGGCACCAGAAAACCCACACAGCCGCTGAGAAGCTGTAGCATAGAGTACTGGTGGAGAGCTTGGTGGTGTTTCCCAATGATGCCCATATTGGGACTGCTGTATCCCATGGTGGTGCTGGTGGGGCCTCCATGACCAGCACCTGGGTGTCCACAGTGGTGGGAGTGCCGTGTGGCCTGGGACTAGCCCCAGCTCCACAGATTCCTGAGCTGAAGGAAGGCCGGGCCAGGGGGAAATAGTGGACATGGTGGCCTGCTGGAATAGAGTGTTTCCAGTTCTCATTCCTCCTCAGTCTGACATGCAATCTCATGAGATAGTTTCCCCTCTATTTGCTGTTTCTAGAATCCAGAAGAAGAGCAAACACCAAAAGGAGAGAGTTGAGTTAAACCTGTGAAAACATCAAGTGAACTCTTCATGCCTTGGCGTGGGCCCTGGAGAATGCGAGAAGTGTGCTCAGCCCAAGTCAGCTGCAGGATACTCTCCCATGTGGATTCACCAGTGGGCAGTGGAGTTCTGCACCTTGATCAACATTGCTCGGGACATCACAGCAGGCTGATGGAGGGAAGGGGAGGCTGGAGGGTCGCTGTTGTTAGACGTCCTGACAGATGGGGGGTACTATCTCTAATGTGGCCTGGGCACTAGACTGAGCCTTCGCAAGACCCACTGGCCTGGGAGTCCCATGAGCCCCTTCTGGTCTGTCCCCCAGTGTTGGGAGCAGGTACAGTTCGGTGGAGAAGGCCATGGCTCAGAGCCTAATGATCTGGATGCAGACCCCAGTCCTGTCTTTTCCTTCCTCCCTGTGTAACCTTGACTAGGTCCTGCCTGTCCTCCCATGGGGCTCACTGCTCCATCTTTTAGAGTAGGGTCCTGGGGCCTGGCTGGATGGCTCCAAAGGCTGGTGTGAAGCTCTTGTGCAGATTGAGGCAGTGTGTGTGGAAGGGCTTTGAAACTTGAGTGGTCCTGAGTGGTGGCTAAGGAGGAAGAACTGAAGTGGCCACTAAAGTGGCCCCACTTAACCCAGAAATGCTGTCGTCAGTGGCTGGGCCTCCTGGTCTCTAAATCAAATCAGACGCCGTCACCCCTTAGATCTGCTCTCAGGCCAGCTGAGGTCTGCCAGCTGTGTGTGCCTGGTGATACTGCCTGCAGGTGGACTGTGCCTCCTCCCAGCCTCCCCTTTCCCTCAGCAATGCCATTGTTGGTTGCACCTGGGGGTTGGACTGTGGTTTATTCTGGAAATTTCCAGATTACAGCACCTGGCACAGCCAGCCTGTCTCAGCTTCCCCCACCCCTGTGCCTGGGGCATCTTGCCTCAGGTCATCACTTATGTTGGTTTCACAGGTGAACAGTGGCCTTTGGTGCTGGTTCCATAGGTGGACAGCAGTCTTTGGTGCTGGTTCCAGAGGTGGACAGTGGTCTCTGGTGCTGGTTCCAGGGATGGACAGTGGTTTCTGGTGTTGGTTTCAGAGATGGACAGGTGGTCCTTTCCCTCTTCCTCCTTCCTTCTGTTTTGGCAGTTTGTGAAACATGAGGGTTAGATTCCATTTCTGAAGGGTCAGGAGCCTGGTGGTACAGTGATTAAAATGCTTGACTGCTAAGTGATAGTGGTGGTTCTGACCCAGTGGTCACTCTTCAGGAGTGTGCTTCTGCCGTGATGACGAGGAAAGCTTTGGAAACTCCGGAGCAGTCCTACTTTGTTTTCCAGGATCACTGAGTCAGCATGGGGTCCATAGCATTGGGTACAGGTTCTGAAGTGTTCCTGTCCTCTCGTGGGCTCGTGGTGGAATCTGGTGCTTTTCTAGTTGTGAGTGAGCGGAGTCCCAATCCTTCCTGGTACTCTCTTCAACCTCTGTCAGCATTTAGTGATACATTTCTTTAATTCATTCTTTATCAACCAGTATAAAATTGTAAAAGATTGTCTTTTGCTGCATTTTAATCTTCTTTGAATGTGTTTTTTTTTAAAATTATATTTTTTCCTTACTATAACATTGTTTTACTTAAATGTGTAGCTCCAACTCCTGCTTTGCTTGCTAAATTGTTTTGTGAAATGGTAATATAGTCTGCTATTTTTTTTGTGTGTAGTTGTTTAACACTTTACAATTCTAAGATTATTTATTTAGATGCAATAATATATTATTGTTTCTAGTAAACATAAAAGGAGCTCTGGTGTTGTAGCCCATAGAGAGTTGCTGCTCAGTCAAAAGCTACGCTTCTCTGGTGGTTTGAATCCACCAGCCACTCCATGGAAGAAAGATGGACAGTCTCTGCGTGTGTGATTTACAGCCTTGGAAACCTGCTGGAGGAGGGTCAGCTGTGATTTGGAACAGACTCAACATCAATGAAAGAGAGAGAGAGAGGAGAGAGAGAGAAAATACAGGCACACGGATCTAGAATTTTCTCTGATAGCTTTATCAGCACTCTTAAATTTGACATGTTCTTGTAATTAGAAATTTATTTTTGGCTCAAATATTATTGCTACTCTTTTTTAAAATTTATTTTATACTGATTTATTGACAAAGTGTGAATACATTGTTTTTCACAAAAGATCCTCCCCATTTCCTTCACTCCCCTTCATCAAACTGTGCAACCCTATGATTAACACCCCACCGCCCTGCCCATCCTCATCCCTCTGATTCCTCCCCTCCCTTGGATCCTCTTACTCATTCTACAGTAATGGTTTTATATAGTATTTGTTGTTACTCTTTCTTTACTCTTTCCATGTGATGAATGCTTATGCTAATGCTGTTTGTTTCTTATTGCACTGTAGTTTGCTCTATTTCTGGATGTTCATAGAACTCCTTTGGACCTGGAATATAGTGTCACTTACCACAAAGCTTCTATGTACTCTCAAGGAATGCTTATTTCTTTCTTTAGTCTTATTTGGTAAATCAATTAAAAAAAAATTACCTAAACTTATACTTTCCCTAAATTTCTGTTTCCTTCAATGTTCTTAACCCCAGGGCCCACTGGCTGCTTAAGAGTCCACAGCATTTGGAGGTTTAAGAGTTGGTGGGTGAGGGTGCGCATGAGTGAGCTGACCTGGAGTAGCTACTGCAGCCTTCATAAAGTTTTGAAGGGGCTGTGACCTCTGTGGTTAAAACTTCTTTACCTGTTTATGTATTTAGCATAGTAAAGCAATTAACTATATATGCCCCAAATGTCTTAGTTCTTGTTTCTTAAAAAATTAATACCTTCTTTCTTGCTATGTATCTGAGAACTGGACAAATAATAATGATGACATAAAGGTAATTGATGGATTTGAGCTGTGGTTTTGGAGAAGAGCACTGAATAAACTGCCAAAAGAACAAACAGATATATCTTGGAGAGGGTGCAGCCAGAGTGCTCGTTGGAGGCAGGAATGATGAGGCTTCGCCTCACATACTTTGGGCATGTTGCTAGGAGGGTCTATTCCTTGGAGAGGGACGTGATGCTGGGAACGGTGGAGAGTTGGTGAAGGAGAGGAAGACCCTCAACCAGGTGGATTGACATGGTGAGTGCTGCTGTGAGCTCTTGTGTGTCAGGAAGTGTGAGGATGGCACAGGATAGAACAGATACTTTGTTCGTAGAGTCACTATGAGTCATACTTAACTTGACGGCACTTAACAGCAACAAGTAGTATGTTTAAAAATCTTGCCATTTAGTGCCTCTTTTAGGGAGCTCTAGTAGCATAATTTCAGACTGCAGAAGTGAAATAGAATTCCTCCATTTTCTAATCTTTGGCTTTAGTTGTTGGTGTGTATATTGAAATAATAGTTGTATTAACAGAACTTTCTGGTACATTTATGGGTTTTATCCTATCTCTCACAGTACTGTACTTACCTCAGCATAGATCTTGAAATGGTGTTTTATCCATGAATGCAACACCATTCTTCCTTAATTTTTCATTCTTGGCATAATAGATCTAACAAAGTGGCCAATGTCTGTCCATCTCAGCTCACTAATGCCTAGAATGTTTGGTTTTTCTGTTTGACATAAGTAGACCATTTCATTTTTGACAACTTTCAATTTTCTTAGTACTTTGTACATTCCATGTTCCAGTTATTAATGGATATTTGCAGCTGCTTCTCCTTTTGTGAGTTATTCCAATCTGGGCTCTTCCTCTAGTACTATATCTGTATCTTTTTTGAGTGAATTCCAACCTGGGCTCTACCTTTAGCACTGTATCTACCTTTGTTGTGCTATTGTTTATAGGATTTTTGAAGGCTTGTTATTTCAGAAGTAGATGGCCAATCCTGCTTCCTCTCTGTCTTAATCGAGGAGCTCTGCTGAAACCTGTCCGCTCTGGGTGACTTCTGTGGGATTTGAAACACTGGTGGCTTAGCGTCTGATATCACAGCAACCCACAAGTTACCCCAGTACAGCAAACTGACAGACAAGTGCTGTACTAATAAGAGCAAGTGGTAAACAAGCAAGTAAATACACCCTTAAACTATACAAGAACTAGCAACAGTCAAGTCACTTCCCTAATATAATCATCTAATTACCAATCAGATGATTATATTAGGGGAGTTATTTGCTGAATTACAGATTTCTGTTGTAACTCTAACAGAAAACCACAGAAACAATCAAGCATATAAATATAACAGCCCAGGATGGCCCTTTGTGGTCCTGGCTGAGACCTGTAGCGGCATGGCAAGATGTGGCCCTGTATGGCTCCTGGGCCTCAAGCTGAGGTCACGGCGTGGTGTAAGATAAAGACGTGTGTCTGGGTATTGTCCTTTCTCCATACCCGTTCAGTCTGTATGCTGAACAGATAATTCAAGAAACTATGCTTTATGAAGAAGAAAGTGGTGTCATATCCATCTTTCTCCTGTGGAGCAATAATAGATTCAAAACATGTTCCCTTGGGCTGGCAGCACAACTCCCTACCACTAAGCCACCAAAGCTCTATGAGATCTCTAGTCTACACGTAACAGGAAATATTACAAATATTGGAAAGACTAGAGGAAGACTATCAACAACTTGCATTATATAGATGATACAACCTTGCATGCTGAAATTGAGGAGGATTTTAAATAGTTTCTGTAGAGGATCAAAGACTACTGCCTTCAATATGAATTATGTCTCAACACCAAGAAAACAAAAGTCCTCACCACTGGGCCAATAGGCAGTGTCATAATAGATGGAGAAAAGATTGAAATTGGCAACAATTTTATCCTACTTGGATCTATAGTCAGCACCTTTTGCTTGGCACCAGCAGTTAAGAAATAAAAAAAATCTCTCTCAGGGAGGAGAGATAGGGAATGGCAAAGGACACACTGACAAAGGAGATTAATCAGAACTGGCTTCGACAAGCACTGTGGCAATTGGA
>NW_006400244.1:370664-374240 GCF_000299155.1 Elephantulus edwardii | reverse complement strand
AAAAATCTATTGCACTGGGAAAGTCTCCTGTGAAAAACCTCTCCAAAGTATTAAAGAACAAAAGTGTCAGTTTAAATACTAATATGTGCTGGATCCAGGTCATGGTTCTTTCAACTAGCTATGTGTCTCTGAAAGCTGGACAGTGAATAAGGATGACAGAGGAGTTGATGCCTTTGAGCTGTGGTGTTAGAGAAGAGCATTGATGATCCCACAGACAGCCAAAAGAACAAAACAGATATATTTTAGAGAGAGTGCACCCAGAGAAAGTGCCTCCTTAGAGGCAAGGATGGCAAAGCATCGTCTCACGTACTTTGAGCATGTTATTAGTAGTGGCAAATCCTTGGACATCATGTTTGGAAATGTGGAGAGTCAATGAAAGACCCTTAGCAAGATGGATTGGCACAGTGGCTGTAGCAATATACTCAAGAATGTCAGAAAAGAGGAGGACAGATCTGCCGTTCTTAGGGTTCCTGTAATTCATACTTGAGTCGACTGCACCTAACAACAGGAAGAGTGACATTGTCTGTGGCAAGATGTGCTGTCAACCCAAAGGCTGCATGTCTTTTTTCGTTTAAGTCCACCAGCAGCTCTGCAGGAGAAAGATGGGCAGGCTTCTCCTGTTCCAATTTACAGCCTCAGAAACCAGATGGAGCGTTGCTCTGTGTTGGAACCAGCTAAATGGCAGTGAGTGTTTTTTGTTGTGTTTTGTTTTTAGTTTCCCTCTTTTTGGAGCACTGGTGGCATAGTGGTTGTGTGTTGTTCTGCTAACCAAAAGGTCAGTGGTTTTAATTCACCAGCTACTCTGTGGAGAAGATGTCTATGTCCTCCCATTAAGATACACAGCCTCAGGAACCCAATGAAATGTTGCTTTGAGTCTGAATCATCATGATGGCAATGGGATTTTGCCTTTTTTTACTGTGTCTAATCCAAATATCATAATTTAAAGGCCCTTGATTTTCTTGATTTTATATAAAATTCAATTGATGTAAAACTTAATTCAGATTTTTTTTGTATATATTTTGCTATCTCTTTTAAATTGTAAGTAGGAGTGGCATCCACGTCTGTAGTAGCTTGCCTCCGGAAACCCTATGAACCTGGAGAGAGGATGAAAGGCACCCAAGCATTGAGGACTCTCCTTCATAGGGTCACTATGTGACTCAACGGCACTTAACACCACCACCACCACAATTGTATCTAGGGCAATGTGGGTAGGTGTGTTGGAGTCAATGAGACTGGCTCAGGGCAGGGCAGGGCAGGCTTCACAACTGTTATACATAGGGTCATTATAAGTCATAGGTGAATCGATGGCACATAACAATAACAACACCACCAACAGTTGTTGGATTTTATTTTCTAAGTCTACTGTGATTCTTTTTCTTCTATAGGTAATTGTCTAATCATTATAATTTTAAAGAGGAAGGCATTGTTCATTATCATATTAATATTTTAATGTATCTTTTATTTATTGATAACCCTGTTTGGTCCTGCTATGGGTAGACTAGAGATCTCATAGAGCTTTGGTGGCTTAGTGGTAGGGAGTTGTGCTACCGCCAAATAGAACATGTTTTGAATCCATTATTGTTCCTCAAGAGAAAGATGGACAGTATCCTCCCACGGAATTTATAGCCACTGACAACCTGATGGAGAGTCAGCTATGAGTTGGTTCTGACTTGATGATATACAACAACAACTACAAAAACAACAGAGATCTCATCAGGGTGGCTTCTGGTGGCATAGTAGGGGGTTGCACCGCCAACCTAAAGCTCATGCTTCTCTGATGATTGGAATCCATCAGTGGTTCCTCAGGAGAAAGATGGACTATCTCCTGTGTGATTTGCAGCCTTGGAACCTCAGCGGAGGGTCAGCTATGAGGCAGTTTCAACTCAATAGCAGTGAGAATGAGCTTGTCATGTTTGCAGTCAGTGCTGAGCTCTATGTCTTTGGCCTCTGACTTCAATGTCCTTGGCTTTGACACAGATGCTGCTGACTTCTAGCTATATGGACTCATGTGGAGTGAGAAGTACAAATGTGCTTGGCCAAGTGTCAACCACGGAGTTGAGTCTGACTCATAGTGACCCTATGAACACAGATCTGAACCCTGTCCTACCCTGTGTTACCTCAGAATCTCTGACACACTCAAGCCTATTGCTGCAATCACTGTGTCAATGCATCTGTTTGAGGGTCTTTCTTTCACTGACCCTCCACCTTTCCAAGCATGATACTGTTTTCCAAGGAATAGTCTCTCCTAGCAAAATGTCCAAAGTATGATAGATAAAGTTTTACCAAGAAGCACTTTGGTTACATTTCCTACAAGACATATGTTTGTTCTTTTGGCAGTCCATGGAATATTCAGTACTCTTCTCCAGCAAAGGAGCTCACACACAACCACAACTCTTTTGTCATCCTTACTCATTGTCCAGCTTCCAGATGCATAGTAAGTGATTGAAAAGACTATAGCCTTGAGGATTGAATCCACCAGATGCTCTGCTGGTGAACAGGGGCAATCTCCTCCTGTACCAGATCCAATTTGATGGTACACACAAAAAAAATAATAAAATAAAAATTAAAAAAAAGAAAAGACTATATAGCCTTGTAGGAAGCCATCCTGAGTACATGCAGCTGCCACCCCTGTCCATCTCTGGGACTATGCCTACCTCTTAAATCAGCACCTGTAAATCAACACTTTGGGGCATGCCCCTCCCTCTCTTGTAAACTGATAACCTAGGGCTGGGTTCCCTGGCAGCCCGGCCTACTCTGCTGCCTATTTATAGCAGAATTCATCGAATAAATTTGGGCTTGATCAGGAATCTTTGTCTTGCCCCAATCTCTCATGTCCCTGCTCCTCTTTTAATCTGCACAGGTTCCACTCTAGAACACGTATGAACCCACAGGTTGGTTTCAGCCGGTGATTACAGTTGGCACCCAACATGGGTTTTTAGAGAACGGAATCGATATGTGTTGGACACTGCGTGGATAATAGAGAGAAGGTCTGGCCAGTTGATGAATATGACATTGGCACGGAATTACCCGCACCGTGGGAGGATCTCGGAGGTGAGTGCGCAGTGAATATCGGGGCAGGAAATCAGTGTGCAGGAAAGGTTTATAAAAGGCCTTCATAATTCTCTCAAGGCACGAGGGGTAAGGGTTAAGACTCCTTCCTAAAGATGTATGGTGTGCAGGAAAGGTTTGTAGAAAGCCTTAATAATTCTCTCAAGGCACGAGGGGTAAGGGTTAAGAAAAAGAATTTAGTTCATTTTTTTTCTCCTTAAAAATGTCTTTGGTTCCCATGATAATGGACAATACATAAAAACAGATGGAAATGGGTTGGTTGCGCTTTGAATGATTTTTCTCCCCCCCCCCAGATTTTTCTTTAATGGTCTTTATGTATTTTTTTTAAAATTTAGGTTGTTTGTTTGTTTATTTATTTTAAAATTTAGGTTGTTTATTTTTCATTTCAATGAACATCTACAGAGATTTTGGGATTCCATTCATTCATTGTTGCACCCTTCTCTCCCCCATTTGCTCCTCTCCTTGAAAAGCAAAAGAAAAACTCCCTCATTGGTACACAATCCCCCC
>NW_006400244.1:364187-368704 GCF_000299155.1 Elephantulus edwardii | reverse complement strand
TTTTCATCAGGAAAGGGTGTTGGATTTTGTCAAAGGCCTTTTCTGCATCAATTGATAGGATCATGTGGTTCTTGTTCTTTGCTTTGTTAATATGATGAATTATGTTGTTTGTTTTTCTTATATTGAACCATCCTTGCATGCCTGTTATGAATCCCGTATTGCTAGAATTTTAGGCTAGGTTGAGTAGAGGACATGGAATGAAGGACAGGATATCATTAAGTAAAGAATACCAGAACAATGTTTACTTGTGTTTTATTTGCCAAGCAAAGGACTTTTAACTGCATGGATCATAATAAATTGTGAATAAAGTTGAGAAGAAGGGGAATTCCAGACACTTGAAT
The DNA here is from genome assembly GCF_000299155.1 of Elephantulus edwardii. Taxonomy (NCBI): domain Eukaryota; kingdom Metazoa; phylum Chordata; class Mammalia; order Macroscelidea; family Macroscelididae; genus Elephantulus; species Elephantulus edwardii. The sequence goes on along the minus strand of NW_006400244.1, from coordinate 368,363 downwards.
GTGCTCATGCAGAACCTATACACGCGCCAAGAAGCAGTTGTTCAGATAGAACAAGGGAACACTGCATGGTTTAAGATCAGAAAAGGTGAATGTCAGGGTTGTATCCAGTTCCAATACCTGTTCAGTATGTATGCTGAATAATCTCAGAAGAAGCTGGATTACAGAAGAAAGTAGCATCAGAATTGGAAAAAAACCTTTACAAAAACCTGCATTATGTAGATGAAAATTTTGCCCACTGAAAGTGAAGAGGACTTGAAGCACTTACTGAAGAAGGTCAAAGTCTTCAATATGGACTACATCTCAACATCAAGAAAACAAAAATCTTCACAACTGGACCTTCAGGTGACATCATAATAAATGGAGAAAAGATTCAAGTTGTCAAAGACTTTCATTTTACTTGGATCTGCAATCAGTACTTGTGGAAGGAGAAGACAAGAAATCTGTAGGAATATTTATTGGGCAAAGCTGCTGTCAAAAACCTATTTAAAGTGATATCCCCCTCCCCCCCAAGAATGTCACTTTAAAGACCTGATCCAAGCCATGATTTGTAATTGCTTCATATGCATGCCAAAGTTGGACAACAAATAAGGAATCCTGAAGAAGAACCAATGCCTTTGAATTACAGTGTTGAACAAAGAGTAATATACCACGGACTGCCAGAAAACCCCCTAAGCAATGCTGTTTTAGAAGAAATACAGTCAGGGTGTTCCTTAGAGGCAAGGATGAAGGAAAGAGAGGCCAGTCTCAGGAGACAGCAAGGGTGAGAAGGAGAGGACGTACTCGTCTCCGTTAAGGAGGTAGTCTGCCTCAGGGAGGTTGGAGTCAGTAGGGGTTTCAGAGCAGAGAGTAGTGTGGACAGCACTGGTGACTTGGAGCCCACTATTAGATTGTAGGAGCTCTGGTGGCCTATTGGCAAGAAGCTGTGCTACAATTTTGAAGGCACATGGTTTGAGGCCACCAGCTGCTCCACAGGAAACGGATGAGCAATCTCCTCCCATGTGATTAACTCTGAAAACCCACTAGAGGGTCAGCTATGGGTCAGTTCCAACTCTATGGTGCACAACAACAACATGTGACTGATTTACTTCACATAGTGTAGAATTCCATAGATTAATCCATGGTACCTCATGGTAAGAAGCTGTGCTGCAATCCTGAAGGCATGTAGTTCAAATCCACCAGTTGCTCTGTGGAGAAGGATGGACAATCTCCTTCAGTACAATTACTGCCTCTGGAAATGCACTAGAGGGTCAGTTATGGGTCAATTCTGACTCAATACACAACAACAACAAACATTAGATTGCATTTTGTGTTGGTGAGAAGGTGGCAGCAGGTCACTGCCTCACAACATGTGGAGAAAAGGAGAAAACCTGACCAGCCAATAGTACTGAGAAGGAGACCAGACTGGGAGAACAGTTCCCTCTTGTGGTATCTGGCTATCTGGGTAATGAGGGCATGAAGCCACCAGAGACTGCTCTGTATCTGGGTAGGCCAAAGGGGCTGAGCAAGGACCCATAATCCTGGTGGTGTTCACTGCCTCTGCGGGCCGAGAGCCATTGATCCAGGCCTTCCACTGAGGGTCAAACCCTAGTCTCTTCTCTCTTTGCTTTAGAGATTCTGAGCCCAAACACTGGATCTTGGGTGACACAGCAGCTGCAGGGAGGAAGAGAGCCTGAGTGAGCCTGGAGTCCCCAGGAAGCTCACTCTGGACAGTGGCCTATGCCTGGAATGATTAATTGAAGAGGGTTAACATCATATTCATCATCAATGTCTATCCTGAAGTACAATGCTGTCATTGGTAGGATACCATCCATATATATTCAAGGAAGGCCTGCTAATATGTTGTTAGGTACCATTTAATCAACTTCAGCTCATAGCAACCGTGAATAACAGACCTGAATCAGGCCCTGTCTTGTCACATTCTCACGATCTTTGTCATAATCAAGCCCATTTTGATAGTTACTGTGTCAGTCCATCTTGTAAAGGGGCTTCCTCTCTTTTGCTGGTCCTCCCCTTTCCCAGCATGATGTCTCTCTTCAAGGATTGAATTGACCTCTCCAAGCATGTGAGATGAAGTTTCACTATCCTTGCCTCTAAGGAGCACTCAGGTGCATTTCCTTCAAGATAGATTTGTTTGTTGTTCTGGCAGTCTACGGGATATTCAGTACTCTTCTCCATCACTACAATTCAAAGGCATCATTCTTATTTAGTGTCCAAGTTTCAGATACATAGGAAGTAACTGAAAAGACCATGGCTTGGCTCAGGCACACCTTAGTCTTTAAATGAATATTGTTGATCTTTAATACTTTGGAAACCAACAAAACATATTAATATGACTATTCAAAATTATGCACCATTGCAGTCATGTATTATTGGTATAAAGATAATGAAACTGATTCTGATTGTACTTTGAAATAGTTTTTAATATTTTTATAGCAATTTTATTTCTGTCTGTCACTGATATATTTCGGGGGAAAAAAGCTTTTAGATCTGTAATTGTGGGTAAACCCCTACTTCTTGTGGCTGGCAGGCTTTGTGGGCCTTTTAAAAGAAAATACTGACAACTGCTTGATTCCCCTAAGTATGTGATGAAACTTTTGACAGGTTGTTGGAAGAGAGGAAAATCTGTAGATGAAATAAAACAAAACTACAGGCCTGAAAAAGAGTCAAGTGAATAAAAATGGCTACAATTAAACACTATAGAGAAATATGAAAAATAAAACCACAAAATTATGCACCAATCACTCAAGTAAAAAATGAAGAAACTGAAGATTTCTACCAACTTCTCCATGGTCTTTGCAATCACATGCTATGCATCAGAGAGCTGGACAATGACTAGGGAAGATAGAGAATTGATGCCTGAACTGTGGTGTTGGGGAAGAGTATTGAATATACAATGGACTGCTAAGAGAACAAACAAGTTCATCCTGTAGAGGGTGAAACCAGGCTGCTCCTTGGAGGCAAGGATTCTGAAGCTTCATATGACATTCTTTGGACATGTTGTAAGGAGGGCCTTGGAGAAGGATGTCATACTTGGGAGGGTGGAGGGAAAGCACAAGAGAGGAAGACCCTGGTTGAGATGGATTGATTCAGTGATTGGGGTAATGGGGGTAGGTGTGTCAGACAATAAGATTGGCACAGGATAGAGCAGGGTTTAGAGTTGTTATACATAGGGTCACTATGGGTCGCAGGCAACTCGACAGCCCACCACCACCACCACCACCAATTTCTGCAGTCTGAAATGGATCAAACATGCAAGCAAGCTGTGTTTAAAACTGATGATTAGAAAGCAAACATTGAGAACAGAAAGATTGGTGGTTGTAAAATATCTTGGAAACCAATAAGACTGGAGATTGCATGATAGAATTTTGTCTGAGCAATGACTTATTAATGCAAATTCTTAAAAATACAAAAGACAACTATACACGTAGACCTCACCAGGTGAAATGCACAGGAATCAATCACCTATATCTATGGAAAAGAACAATGGAGAAACAATATCATTAGTCAGGATAAGGCTAGGGCCAAATGTGTAACAGACCATCAGTTGTTCATATGTAAGTTCAAATTGAAGAGGAAGAGAAGAAAACAAATCTTTGAGACTCGAAATAACCTTAAAAATATCCCACCTGAATTTAGAGACCATTTAAGTCTCTATAACGATATGATGCATTAAACACAAATGACTGAACATCAGTTATAGGATGATATCAAAGACATCATGCCTGAAGAAAGCAAAAGGTTATGGAAAATATTGGGAAAAAAACCCAGACAAAATGGATTTAAGAGAGAAGCTAAAGTGAAGGGATGAAATGATGAACTATGAGAGCTGAACAGAAAAATTCTGAGAGCAGTGTGAGAAAATAAAGCAAAATGTATTATAAGTACAATTACCTGGAGTTAAAAAAAAACAAAAAAGGAAGAACATCCTCAGCATTTTTCAAGTGGAAGGAAAAAAGTTCTGGAGTTGGAATACTGAGAGACTCTACGAGCAAAATATGGAATAGCATAAGGAACATCAAAAGAAGATGGGAAGAATACACAGAGCCAATATACCAAAAATAATTTGTTGATGTACATATACCAGGAATAGATGGTATACCAATTGACATATTTCAGTTAACAGATGCTGCCCTGGACGTGCTCACCAAGTTGTGCCAAGAAATCTGGAGAACAACC
>NW_006400244.1:333463-362907 GCF_000299155.1 Elephantulus edwardii | reverse complement strand
ATTGGCACAGGACAGAGCGGAGTTTAGGGCTGTTGTACATAGGGTCGCTATGAGTCGCAAGCGACTCGATGGCACCTAACAACAACAACAACAACAACAACAACAACAACAACAACAACAAATTAAGAATTATTAATACTGAAAGAAGTCCATACTACAAGGAAAGCATTGATTAAAAATAGGGATAAAAAACGATGGAATATCAACTGAAATGTTTAAGCAAATGGATGCAGCTCTAGAGGTGCTCATTTGTCTCTGTCAAGAAATTCGGAAGACAGCTACCTGGCCAATTGACTGGAAGAGATCTATATTTCCAAACAAAGTTGATCCCATAGAATGTGGAAATGACCAAACAAGATCATTACTATCACATAGAAATAAAATCTTACTGAATATAATTTAAAAATGCCTAGAGCAGGAAATTGAAAGCTGGATTCAGAAGAGGATTTCTGAGCCTGATGACTCTTGGCTGAAAGTGGAGAATATGAGAAAGATGTTTAGTTTGTGTTTTATTGACTGTGCAAAGGCATTTGGCTGTGTGGATTATAATAAATGATGTATAGCATTTAGAAGAGTGTGAACTCCAAAACACTTAATTGTATTTATGCCATTGAAACAGAGCAAGGGAATACTGTTATGGTTTAAAATCAGAAAAAAGTATATGTCAGAGTTGTATCCTTTCACCATACCAATTAAATCTTGGTATGGTCAATCAAATCAAGTCTACTACTTGTCTGTCAGTTTGTTGTACTGTGGTATATATGGCAAATTTTTGAGATGTTAGACTGTATGAAGAGTGAAGCATCAAAATTGGAAAAAAACCTCATCAACAACCAACAACACATAGATGATACAACTTTGCTTGCTGAAAATAAAGATTTGAAGCATATACTAATAAAACTTAAAGACTATCGGCATCAGTATGGCTTACATCTCAATATCAAGAAAACAAAAATACTTGTAACTGAATCAACAAACAACATCATGTTAAATGGAGAAAACATTAACATTGTCAAAGAGATAGTTTCACTTGCATCCACCACAACATCTATGAAAGCAGCAATGAAATCCAGTAAACTGTTGATTTGGGTAAATCTGCTGCAATGGATGTTATTAAGTATTAAAGAGTAGAAATGTTACTTTGAGGACTAACCTAACCCAAGTCATGGTATTTTCAGTTACCTCAAATGCACATGATATATTATCAAGAGGGACCAATTGCCTTTAAAAAACCCCTTAGATTCAACACTAATCTAGATTTTGCTGTGACTGTATTTGAAAATGTGGTTAACACCTGTAATTAGTCAACTTGGAGATCCACAATCAACACTTTTGGTACCAGCAGTTAGGAGATCAGGACACGTATTACATTGGACAAGTCTGCTCTCAGGAATCTCTCCAAATTACTGAAGAGCAATGATTCCATTTTGAAGACTAAGGTATCCCTGATTCAAAACATGGTTTTCCCATCCTTTGGTAAATGCATCTGAAAACCAGACAATGAATAAGGATGACTGACAGAAGGAGAATTGATGCCTTTGAGCTGTTGGAGAAGGGTACTGAATATCCCATGGATTGGAAAAAATAAAAACAAAAACAAAACAAACCCAAACAAAAAACCACCCAAAACCCCGAACCAGCTATGTCTTGGAGAAAGTGCAGCCAGAGTGCTCCTTGAAGATAAAGATGAAAAAGCTTCATCTCACTTTGGGCGTGTTGCTAGGAGAGGCTACTCCTTAGAGAGGGAAATCATACTTGGAAAGATTGAAGGTCAGTGAAAGACAAGACTCACAATCAGGTGGACTAACACAGTGCAGCTCAAGTGTGTCAGAGATGATGAGGATGGCACAGGATAGGACAAGGTTCAGGTATGTAGTTCATAGGGTCCCTATGAATTATACTTGAACAGCACCTAAAGACAACAAACAGACATTCCTTCTTAGATACATAGATACATATATCCCTATGTAAACATACACCCAACCATATACACATCTAGACACATAGAAACTTCAAATACACAGGCACATGCTTATATAAATGTACAACTAAATAACAAGGTCAACTACATAACATCTGTACAGATGCTTCCATGTTTGTAAACATGTTTATAAACACATACCTATACACACATCTTACACCCAGCCATAAATACACACACATCCACACACTCAGCTACACCCACCCCCTGCGCACATATCTTGATACACACAGACTCCCAGACACCCCCTCCCCCCACAGAATCGTAACCACACAGATGCTCACGCCCAACACTCACCTCACCCCTTGACATCGGTAGTACACAGGCACTTTTAGATACACACTCATTCAGACCCCTAGCTATGCACATTCACACACTCAGGTCTCCCCCATCTCTCACACATACATATGCACACTTGCTCACTCACTCTTCACCTTATACCAGGCCTCACAACCCTTACGTCACAGTGGCCGCCCCCCATCCTCAATTTCATTTATGCAGACCTCACCAGGACTGCGGAAGGGAATCTCCGAGAAGCTGGAATGGGAATGGGACAGGAGTCCAGTGAGGGGTGCAATGTCCAGCAGGACCCCAGGTGGGCGATTCCTCCTTTTGGGGCTCTCTGGGCCCAGCTTCACCTCGGATGGTCCCCGTGTGCTCGCGTACAGGACAGGGCACAGCTCTGGTGCTTCAGAGGCCGTGTGCAGCGCATCTGTGGTCCCTGCAGCACCTGCTTCAGCCCCCAGTGAGCATTGTCCCTCGTGCGTCTCCATCTACAGGACGTGCAGTGCCCAACTCTGTTGGCAGTGGTTGCTGTCCCCCAGTGTACTCTCTATCTTCAGCACCTGTGGCACCTGAAATGAAGCACCTACCTTAGCTTCCAGGGATTGCTACCCTCCAGTGCATCTCTGGCACCTGCAGTGCCCATCTTGGCCACCAAGGAACACTGTCCCCACTCCCTGCAGCTCCCACCTTGGTGGGCAAGGAGGGTTACCCCTCGGTCATCTGTCTTCAGGATCAGCTGTGACCACCTTGGCCACAAGGGGTTGCTATCGATACCCCAGTGCGTCTCCATCTCCGTGCCTGTACTGCTCACTTTGGCCGCCAGGGATCACTAGTTCTCAGTCTGTCTCGATCTCCAGTACCTGCAGTGTTTGCCTTGATCATGAGTTGCTGCCTCCCAGTGGTCACTTAGGGACCAAGAGCAGGAGGGAGGGACTCAGTGATCGCTGAGTGACAGCACGGGAAAACAGGCTCAGAGCCCAGGGACACATGAGGCTGGACAGAGGGGACCAAGGTGGTGCTATGCAGAATCCTGTTGTAGGAATGATGCCCAAAGGGCTGGAGTGGGATATAGACCATCATCTGCAATTCCAAAAATGACCGGGCTGTGGAGAAAGGGGCTGCCCCTGGTGTCCAGCTGCAGCTGGTCAAGCATGCCTGATCTCTGTATCCCCCAGTTCCACATCTGGTGTGTACTTGTGTGCACAGGGAATTGTGGGAGTAACTGCCCCTGTGCTATGGACAAGGATGACCAGGGTAGGCTATGTCCCCAGCTGCTGAGGCAGCCAGCGTAGAATTGTCTCAACATTGGGAATGTCAGGTTTTTTTCTGCTTTGATAGGCTGGTCCTAGTCGTGGGGACAGTGATGACTTGGAAGGCACAGGCCCATCTGGCACGATACTGGTCCTTACACCGAGGTCTGCAAGCCTCAAGGATCACGTGGCTCCCTTGTCCATTAGCTGTCTTACTCGGCTCTGTTCTACCAACATCTTTCCTGTCCCTCTAACTTCAGGGATGTGTTGGCATTTGCTACCTCTCTCCCTTGGGGCATCCGTGAATGGCACTTCATGTCATCCAGGGATAGACAAGTCTTTCTTGACCACAATTTCTCCCCTAACTCCTCCTTTTTCAACTTTCCTTTTCATCAACTACCGAAACCCATCATGCCCTCAATTTTTAGCTAAACAGTAGAGAATGCTAGGGAAAAATTATTTTTAAAATATATGTGTGTGTTGTATATATTACCTATTTTTTTTCTGTTGTTGGCAAAATTTTATTACCTCTCCAGACTGTTGAAGAGCAACGATGTCAGTCTAGATACAAAGGTGCACCTAATCCAGACCATGGTCTTCTCAATTACTTGTTATTCTTCAGAGAGTTGGACAAGGGTGACAAAAGAAGAATAAATGCCTTTGAGTTGAGATGCTGGAGAAGAGTCTTGATGGACTGACAAGAAAACACATAGGTCTGTCTTGGAGAGGGTGAAACCAAGTTTCTCCTTGGAAGCTAGGGTTTTGAAGCTCTGCCTCATTTACTTTGGGCATGTGGCAGGAGAGATCGGTCCTTGGAGAAGGACATCATGCTCAGAAGGGTGGACAAACAGCATAGCAGAAGAAGAAGACCCAGGATGAGATGGATTAATACAGTAATTGGGGCAATGGGGGTTAGTTTATTGGAATTAGTGAGACTGGCTCAGGGCAGGGAAGGGTCCAGAGCTTCTGTACATAGGGTTGCTCGCTATACATCGCAGGTAACTCAATAGCACATAACAATAACATACAGGTTTGGAAGCAGGAGTGACATCCACTTTCTAAACCACATGCCTCCGGAAACTCTATGAACATTGATACATGTCGATAGTTGTAAAGGGGCTTCAGGCCTTTTGTTCATGGTGTCACTATGAGTCGTGCTTGACTCGAAGGCAATCAACAACAACAACATTTGTTTTTATTTTTTGTTCAGAGGTCCCTCATTTCTTATTCACCCTTCAAGATCAATTTTACCGGTACACTATTTCTTAGTTTTTATTGGTTTTGTAAACAGGTATGTCTTGGAAAAGTATAGCCAGGGTACTCCTTGGAAGTAAAGCTTTGTCTCACATACCTTGAGCATGTTACTAGGAGAGGCTATTCCTTGGAGAGGGACATGTCAAGATGATCATGCATGGCAAGATAGAGGCCTGGTGAAAGACAGGAAGACCCTTAACCAGATGGATTGCAGCAATGGGCTCCAGTGTGTCAGAGATGACGAGGGTGTTACAGGATAGGATAGAGTTCAGATCTGTTGTTCATAGGGTCGGTATGAGTCTTGCTCAACTTGACAACATGCAACACCACTACAACCACCACCACACCATAATCTAGCCCTGATGACAAAGTAGGTATGAAGTTGCACCAAGAACCCAAAGGAAGGCAGTTCAAATCCACCAGCTGCTCCAAGAGAGAAAGATGGGCAGTCTCTTCCTGTGTGCAATTTACAGCCTTTTGAAGACTTGTTGGAGGGCCGGCTATGAGTTGGTTCTGAGTTGGCAGCATATCACAATACAATAACAAACCATTATTATCTTTTAGTGTCTGATTTATGCCATTCAATATAATCTAGATTAATCTATATTGTTTTAGTATTTCACAAATTCTTGATTGTTTTTAGTGGTGCATAACACTTCATAGGGTGATTATACCACACTTTCTTTAGTCATTCATCCATTGATGAGTACTTGGGTTGTTTCCAACTCCTTGCTTTATTATTATTGTAAATAATACTGCAGTCAACATAGGTGTGAGTATGCCAGTTTGAATTGCTGCTTTTATTTCTTTGAAATATTTGACTAGGAGTGGGCTGTGTATTAAATGCTATTTGTATTCCCACTTTCCAAGGAAGTACCAAACTGCTTTCTACAGTGGTTGCAGCCCTTCCATTTTGAGAAGAACTAATCACACAATATAATAGGATGTGTTTGTTCACAACCTGTCCCACCTGTGGAAGCTCTGCATGTCTCTCAGGCCGCTCATGTATCACCCAGGGCCGAAAGCACACCCAGAGCATCAGAACTTATCCCCTGGCTTTAAAGATGCTCAAAGATGCCACAAACTTTGGCACAAATATCAATGCACCCTCCAGGCAGAAGGAAAGAGTGATAACCGTTGTCACTTTTCTTCAGATGCCTTTATAGAGAGTAAAATACAGTTGACTGTCCTTGCTCCCCCCTTGTTCCCCTGTTCTCCTGTAACCCCCCTACAATGTGTGCATCCCCATCTTGTCTGACATGGAATACACCTGTTTCTGGAGACCCTGTGGAGTTTGTGCACACTGCCATGTGCAGGACCCCTGACTCCCCAGTCTTAGCCTCTCCTGGGAAGAAGGCCAGGTTCTGGGCTCTAGCAGAACTTTGGAAATTAAGGTTACTATGATATGATCACCCAGGCTGAAAATGGGGTGCAGGAAGGGTGTAAGCATCGACTGAGTCAGGTAGTCAAGGTTACACCACTTCACTCCCATGTGATTTGAATAGGCACCTGCTTTGTGGAAGGAGTTAAGACCATAATGATCACGACCTTTTACACAAGTGACCAGTAGATGGCACTGTTGAATCATGTGGGCGTGCGTGCATCTGCGTGCACGTCAGACTGCGTGCGTTGTTGTGCACAAATGTACAAATGAGTGTGAGGGAATGTGTGAGTGTGTCTGAATGTGTGTTGTTGAGTTACTACGAACCCATAGCGGTGGCCTTGTGCTGTTGAGGGGCGCCACCAAGTCGATTGTGACTCATAGTGACCCTAGGAACAACAGAAGGAAACCTTGCCCTATCTTGCTCCATCTTCACGCTCTCCACCATGTTTAAGCCCTTTGTCACCGTCACTGAGTCAATCTTGTTGCAGGGTTGGGGTGTCTTCCTCTCTTTCATGGATTCTCCACTTTTCCCAAGGACCAACTCCTCCTGGCAACAGAGTATAACTACCCCTAAGGGCTTAACTGTACTTTTCCTGGGATAAGATCATCACCTATTTTCTCCCTCAGAGTCACTGGTGTGTTTGAATGGCTGACCGTTAATGGGTTAGCAGTCAAGTGCTTAACTATTGCACCACCAAGGCTTCGTGTGAGTGTGTGTGTGAAGACGATTTATGTGTGTGAAGATCTTGGCTATGCAAGTGTGTGAGAACATCAACATATGTGAGGACATTTTTGTGTGTGAAAACATTGATCTACGTAAGGATATTGATCTGTGTGAGTATGTGAGACTATTTGTGTGTGAGAGAGTATTTGTCTATGTGAGGACATTAGTGTGTGTGAGAATATTGGTCTGTGTGGTTATGTGAGGACCTTGGCCTATGTGGACATTTGTATGTGTGACGACATTTATGTGTGAGATCACTGATTTGTGTGAGGACTTTTGTGTGTGCAAGCACATTGGTCTCTGTGAGGGCGTTTGTGTGAGGATATTGGTCTGTGTGAATGTGTGAAGACATTTGTGTGTATAAGGATCTTGATCTTTGTGATTGTATGAGAATATTTGTGTGTGTGAGGACCTTCTCTGTTAGTGTGTGAGGACATTTGTATTGTGAGAACATTGCTCTCTGTGAGGACATTTGTGTTGTGAGAACATTGTCTGGGTGAGTATGTGAGGACATCTGCGTGTATGAAGATCTTGGTCTGTGTGAGGGCATTTGTGTGTGTGAGGATATTGGTTTGCCTGAGTGTGTGAGAACATTTGTGTGTGTGAAAACACTGGTCTGTGTGGGTTTGTGAGGACATTTGTGTGTGTGAGAATATTGACCTTTGTGGGTGTGTGAGGACACTGGTCTGTGTGGGTGGGGGAGGACATTTGTGTGTGTGAGGATGTTCCCTCATGCCTGCAGGGCAGCTAGCTTCTAGTCCACAAATTATCTAATAATAATGGATGTTGTTGTTAAGTGCCATCGAGTCGCAGGTGACTCATAGCGACCCTATGAAGGAGAGTCCTGACGCTTGGGTGTCTCTCATCCTCTCTCCAGGTTCATAGGGTTTCCAGAGGCAAGCTATTATGGAAGTGGATGCCAGTCCTGCTTCCAAGCTTGTTTTAATTGGGGAGCTTTACCGCACTCTCTGTCCGCATTGGGTAACCAACCATTAACGCATTTGACATATCAGTGTCACAGTGTTCAGCCTCACAGCAACCACAAGTGAGCGCTGTGCGACAACTTGTACACCAGGGCTATACAACCTAGAGGAATGTCTGAACAAAAATAATGAAAGATAGGCCCCAAGGCCGCGGATTAAAAGTCACCCACCTTTGGCTTGGTAGCATCGCTTTCTGTCCACTAGGCCAGCTGATCTCTCTCTCTCTCTCAGTTGATGTTATTGAATAATAATTGATGTTGTTGTTGTTATGTGGATAGGATCCTTTTAAAAGTTCTGGAGGTGAGGAAAGGGTATCATATTTATTCATAGAGAATGAGGAGTTTTGATCATAACTAACTATGGCCAACATTGAGAAGATTGGGAATCCCAGATAATTTAATTGTGCTCATATGAAACACCAAGACCGAGAAGCTGTTGGTTTAAAATCAGGTAAGGTGTGTGGTAGCGCTGTATCCTTTCGCCATACCTATTGATCTGTATGCTAAGCAAATCATTGGAGAAGCGGAATGAATCGTTTATGAAGAATGTGGCATCAGGATCAGAGGAAGACTCATCAACAACTTGCATATGCAGATGACACAATCTTGCTTGCTGAAAGTGAAGAAGACTTGAAACCTTACAGAAGATCAAAAACCACACTTTGATATGGATTACATCTTACCATCAAGAAGACAAAAATCCTCACCACTAGGCCAACAAGTAACATCATGATAGTTGGAGAAAAGATTGAAATTATCAATGATTTCATCTTACTTGGAGCCACGATCAACACCCTTGATACCAGGAGTCAGGAAATCAAAGGTGTTTTGAATTGGGAAAGTCTGCTCTTAAGGACCTCTCCAAAGTACTAAGGAGCAATGAGATCAGTTAAATATTAAGATGTAGCTGACTCAGGCTATGCATCTGAGAGCTGGGCAGTGACTAAGGATGACAGAAGAAGAACTGATGCTTTTGAGTTATGTTGGAGAAGAGTACTGAACATATCATGGATTGTCAAAGAACAATAGAATAAATCTTGGAGGAAGAGCAGCCAGAGTGATCCTTGGAGGCAAGGATGGAGAAGCTTCATCTTACTTATATATTTTGTGTATATTGTTGGGAGGCTCTGTTCCTTGGAAAGGTGGAGGGTTATTCAAAGAAAGGAAGACCCTTAACCAGATGGATTGACACAGAGACTGAAGCAGTGGGCTCAAGTATGTCAAAGATGATGAGGATAGCACAGGATAGGACAGGGTTCAGATTTGTTTGTAGGGTTGCTATGAGTCCTACTTGACTTGATGACACACAACAACAACAACAACAAAAAGTTGGGTCTTGTAATGCTTTCAGCTTACATTCAATAATGCTGGCTTTCCTGATCTGAAATTTCTCAAGGGACAATAATCCAGCACATCGTGTAAAGAGGAAAGGAGATGGGAAACATGAAAACCTGTGATTCTGAGCAAACCTAGCAGTAACTGGGTTAAAGTTTTTTGTCATTTTGGGCCCTTGAGTCAGAATTGACACAGAGCTGTCCCTCTGGCAGGTTTTCAGAGGCTGTAAATTGCACAGGGAGCTATGGTGGCCTGTTGATGCTCTGAAAAACTAGCTGCAGGGCCAGCTATGACTCTACAGTACACAACAACAGCTTGCACAGGAGATTGCCAGCCTTTCTCCCTCAGAACAGCTGGTGGATTCGAACTACTTGACTTTATGTTGACTGCTCCAGAGCCACCAGAACGCCTCAGTTTAAAACACTTAAAATTACCACAAGATAAAGGTAGATTATCCAATAGAAACATGGGCACAGGATATGAACAGACATGTCACTGAAGAAGACATTCAGATGGCTAACAAGCACATGAAGAAATGTTCAAAATCCCTACCTCTAAGAGAGATACAAATGAAAACAACTATGAGATACCATCTCACCCTAATCAGAATAGCAAAATTTAACAGAATAGCAAGCACCAAATGCTGGCGAGGTTGTGGAGAAACTGGAACCCTTATTCACTGTTGGTGGGAGTGTAAAATGGTGCAACCACTGTGGAAGGCAGTATGGGCGCTTTCTCAAAAAGTTGCAAATAGAGATACCATTTGACCCAGCAATTCCACTAGTGGGAATATACCCCAAAGAGACCATAACTGACACCCAAGCAGATATATGCACACCCATGTTTATCCTGGCTCTGTTCACAATAGCAAAGAATTGGAAACAACCTAAGTGCCCATCAACAAACGAATGGCTAGAGAAGCTGTGGTATATTCACACAATGGAATACTACACTGCATTGAAAAAAAGGAACTCATGCAATATTATTCAAAATGGATGACTCTGGAGGACATTATGCTGAGTGAAGTATCTCAGTCACAAAAGGATAAATACTGCATGGTGCTACTGTTGTAAAACAGGACTGACCTTGGGGTTGTGGGAAGACTGAGAAAGATGGGTTCAATAATGTATACTGCATTGAAACAGATGAGGGAGAAAACTGTTTAAAAGGGATATGTGATTAGGTATTTTTGTCATGACAGGATTCTAGAGCGAAGGCTACATGGTGGAGTGGACCTGGGGACAGTTTGTAAAACAATGAAAGAATTTTTCTTTTACTTTTCCAAGAGGGAAGTGTACTAGGGGGGAGGGTTGGGAGTGGAGAAATGTGCAACAGTGAATGAATGAGAATCCAAAGTCTCTGTAAATTTTTAATGAAATTAATAATAAATTTAAATTTTAAAAATCCCAGTTAAAATTCTCCTCCTCATCTTTGAAAAGCTCTACCTAGTTACAAGGTCACAAGAGTCTATTATTATGCTAACAGAAGGGAGACTCAAGGTAAGATTGCAGGGTGGAGCCAAACTACAACAGTTAAAGAATTTAAACTTGGTAAGAAAGTTTTCCTCAAAACTCTCCCCCTAGATCAAAATGCTATTTCTCCTTTTAAAAATATTATTAAAGAGCTGTTAGAGTTGTGTAGTTTTTTTTTTTTTTAAATTGCTTTGTTCAACCCAGAGACATCAATGTTAGGTCTTCGCACTGGACGTAAGGCCAAGGACTCAAGGAAGTGACCAGAGAAAGAAAGGAAGCTAAAGAAGCTTTATTAAGGGGGCTCCTGGGCGGTATTCTTTGGTCTGCACAGAGAGAGACAGGCAGAGAGACAGACCAGGGAATACCATGCCTTAAGGTTGATTACGGCAGGGTTTTTATAGTAAGGGTCTTTAGGGAGGGAAAAAAGGGACATTTCATTGTGGTTTAGTCAGGTAATTGTCTTCTAGGGAGGGAAAGGAGGGGCACTCCGTTTAGTCATATGGGTGAGGCTGTTCACTCCCTTTGTTGACATGTTGATATTCCTTGAATCCTTTGTTCTCCCTTTGACCTTGGTCTGGGCCTGACAATCAATGCCACTCCCTGTGCTGGGTAGTGGGTACCTTTACCCAGTTACAAAACTTTCCCACCACTTCAGACTTTGCACTCCACTGCAAACACTCACTATCCATGTTTCTCCTTGGGAGTAACTGGTGGATTTGAAATGCTGAACTTTCAGTCCGTAGTCTGATGTGTTATGCATTATCTTACCCAGTGCCTAGGGATTTCCCATTCCCGCTCTTCTGAGTCCACTGGAAACTCACAGGAACTCTGTTCCCTGGGCCTTTGTCTCTCCTGAGTGGTAAATGTGTGTAGGAGCTCGTGTTTGTCCTGGCTTATTCTACCCTCATGGCTCATTTTTGAGGCTCATTGTGTTTCTTGAGATGCCAGAGGAATATCCCACTAACCTGCTGAGGGACACCTGGGCTGTTTCTTTCTTTTGGAACCATGAAGATTGGACATTGATATACAAGTTCTGTTGCGTTTATTTTTTTAAAGAGTCTTTGCGTTGCCTTCTCCTTTTAAAAAATTATTATTAATTTTAATGAAAATTTACAGAGACTTTGGATTTCCATTCATTCATAGTTGCACTTTTCTCCCTGTGCCTTTTTTTTTTTAAAAGAATAGTTTTATTTGGCACACTACATAGAAAGAAAAAGGACAGAAAAAGAATTTGGGGATCAGCACAACTCTTCCTGAGAACATTAATGCATGTCTTTATTTGGTATTTTTACAATTCAGATGAAACATCATATTCTATTAATAGAGAACCTGCCCACACATCATGGTGTACAGTCTTCTTAGCTGTGCAGGAGAAGAGTGCTGAGTATCTCACAGACTGCCGAAAAACCAGATCTGTCTTGGAAAAAGAGTAGCCACAGAGTTTCTTGCAGGCAAAGATGGCAAAACTTCATTTCACACACTTTGGGCAGCTAGGAGAGGCTAGTCCTTGGAAAGGGACGTGGAGGTGGAAGGGTGGAGGGTCAGTGAATGAGAGGAAGACCATCAAACCAGGTGGTTGACGTGGTGTTCAAATGTGTGATGGTGAGGATGGCACGGGCTAGGACAGGGTTCAGGTCTGTTGTTCATAGTGTCACTATGTTGTCGTTAAGAGCCATCAAGTCACTTGCAACTCATAGCAACCCTGTGTACAGCAGCTCTGAAGTCTGGCCTGTCCTGAGTCAGTCTCACTGACTCCCACATACCTACCATCACTACCCTAGTTACTGTGTCAATTCATCTCATCTGAGGTCTTCCTTTCCTGCACTGTCCCTCCATCCTTACAAGCCATGATGTCCTTCTCCAAGGACCAGCACCTCCTGGCCACATGCCCAAAGTAAGTGAGATGGAGCTTCAAAATCCTAGCCTACAAGGAGACACTTGGTTTCACCCTCTCCAAGACAGATTTGTTTGTTCTCTTGACAGTCCATGATATATTCAAGACTCTTCTCCAATACCCAAAGGCATCTATTCTTCTTCTGTCATCCTTAGTCATTGTCCAGCTCTATGAGTCAGACTTGAATCAAAGGCATCTGACAGCAACAATAACTACAACAAAGCTACATATGAGTATGCCTTGCTTTCTGTAATCAGGGAAAATGAAGCCATCTCTTTTGGATAGGATTCAGGTCTGTTGTTTGTAAGGATGCTATGAGTTGTATTTGACTTGGTGGCATCTAACAACAGCAACAACAATGCACAGGGTCACCATGAGCCAGGGGCTGAGTGATGGCTGGAAACAACTACAGGTGCTGAAATGATACGGAAAATGAAACTGAACTTACCAGGACTTGGCCGGGTTCCTAGCGGGCCAGATGGGCATGTGATGGTGTGCTATTGTTAGCGCTTAAACACAGATGGAGTAGTTTCTTCATTCTTTGGTTGAGATGGCTTACAATTAAAACAGAGGGACTACACCATACCAGCAGTGGCTCTGCTGGGTGGAGGGACAAGAGGTGGCTTTTTCACTAATGTTTTTCCTGTGTGCGGCACATTGCGGTTGCTGTTTCTAAACTTGAGGCCAGTGAGGTGTGTCTCACCGGAAGTAACCAGATAAACATGGTGGTTCTTCCTCATGAAGAGCTGACACCTGTGTCCTCGCAGCCTCCACCTCAACTTCCCTGAAGACCCCCCAAACCTCACTACTGGGGTACTCCAGAGACAGCGGAGAAATCTCTCCCCGTAAGGCAAGCCTGCCAAGCTCCCTGCGAGGCTCCCCCTCCTACCTGCACTGGGAAAACTCTGGTCTCCTGGGACCCTGCTTCTCTTGTGTGTTTGTCAACACCGGCTCAGTAACTCCAGAGCTACTGGGGCCGTGGGTGAGGGAGCCAAGACCCTTTCACCACCAGTCACTACCTCCTTTCTTCCCAACTTTACTTATTGTTACGATCTTCTGATAACATGGAGAGGCAAGTTTAAAACGAAAATGAATGGTAATCGATGTAATAAAATATAATGTATCTGAATGATTCTATAAAATGCAAGGAATGAAACACAGTGTGTATGAATTATTGTATAAAACACAAAACACATGCACAAACACAATGTATATGAATGATTATATGCAAACCAACTAAAAAAACAAAAACAGAACCCAAGCCACTGCCCAAAGCCCAATGACATTCTTATTCCATCCATCCATCCATCCATCCATCCATCCATCCATCCATCCATCCATCCATCTCAATCATTCACTCATCTACTTACTATCCATTCACCAATGATTCACTTGTCTCTCTTCCTATCATCTTATTAATCATCTATCATCCATCTACCCACCTTTCCACTCATCCTCCACTCTTCCATCCATCTATCCATCCACTCACCCATCCATCTGTCAATTGTGCATCACCCACCTACTCTCATCTACCTATCTATCCACTCAACACTCACCTAACTACCCATCCACTTATCCAACTACTCATTTACTCTCCCATTATCTACACACTGATGACCCACTTATGCACCCTTCCACCCATGTACAGATTCATCTGCCCACTCATCTCTTCATCCATTCATTCTCTTATTCTATTTGTTAAGAGTCTTAGAAACAGTCGGACTTGGAGTGATGGTGGAGTGTGGGATTGTGGGAAAGACCCAGACATTTTCTTTGTGTATGGGGTGTTCTGGAAGGGGTAACTGATACGGCAAGCAAACAGGCAGATAGGCTGTTTGGTTCCGGCCTTTTGGACTCTGGGTCATGTCTCACTCAGACTTGAATAACAAACTTTTCTTTCTCAAGATTTCACAATAAATGTGTGGTTGCTGTAGAAAAACTAGAAGAGTTAAATGTGCAAAATGCAAAGGAAATTTACATCTAGTTCTAGCACCCAGAGCTCACCTGAGCTTGTAGATAAGGACATGAATACAGAGAGGCATGCAAACCATAACTTGTCTTATGACATCTTAGGGATGATATGATATAACTGCCTTTTCTGATATCTTGTAACACACCATTTTAGAAAGTTATTTATTCTACCAAGTCTGTTTATAATTTTGCTTTTTTGTTACAAAAATTATGCAAGCTCTCTCAGGAAATAATTGAAATAATAGAAAAGATGGTACTTTGGGCATGTTGCAAGGAAGGACCAGTCCTTGGAGAGGGACATCCCTAGTAAGGGACAGCACAAGAGAGGAAGACCCTTGATGAGATGGATTGGTTCAGTGTCAGAGACAATAAGGTTGGCTGAGGATAGAGCATGTTTCAGGGCTATTGTACATAGGACCACTATGAGTCGCAAGCGATTCGATGGCACATAACAACAACAAAATTTTTTTATTTAAATTGTGATTTTAATGAAAGTTTACAGACAAGTTAGATTTTTTTTTTCAGACAAGTTAGATTTTCATTCATTCATTGTTGCACATTTTATTTCCTCTCTGTCCCTTCCCCCTTCCCAGGTCACTTAAAAAAAAATTCATTGTTGCACAATTGCACTCTCCTACCCAAGTCCTCTTTGTAATGTACCTCTTATTCTGGGCTGTGGTCATGCGTATAGTGCCTGATCATATATTCCTTTTTTTTCTTCCTCCCGCCCCAATAATATATTCCTTTTAAGCAGTTCTTTCCTTCATCTGTTCTGATGTAATGCTCATTGTCTATCCAATTTTATTCTATTCATCTCCCAATCCCGCATATCAGACCTGCTTGATAACAGTGGTGCTATACAGTATTTGTCCTTTTGTAAGTAAGACATTTCACTCAGCATAATGTTCAAGGGGACTTCTCAGCTCACTTCAGAGAGGACTCCTGTTGGCATTTCTGGACTCTTCGTTGTGTGAGTCAAGTCTTTGCCCCACAGGTGAGCTCAGACCAAATCTTTGCTTCTCACTTTCCCGTCTTCACTTGATGCCCCCAACTCCACCATGGCAGTTTGTGGCTGTGAACATCTAGGCTGTCTGTAGTGTGTCACTGTGATGAATTGTCACATAAAATCAAAACATAAAATGGATTGGGCTGCCCTTTTGACCTTGTTGATGTTGGTTGATCTCAGGAGAGAGTATCTCCCTGGTATTATTGGACACTTTACAGGCTTATTTATTACAGGCTCAAAGTTGAGCTATTAGGATGCGTTTTAATCCCAGAAAGCAGGAAGGGGTAGGAGAGAAGGATTAATGGAAATCAGAAATAGAGGAAATAGGGAATGTGTGATTGCATTGTAAATATTGTAATGAATGTTATAAAACAAATGTGTATGAATGGTTGAATGAAAAACTAACCTGCTTTGTAAACTTTCACTCAAGTCAGTTTAAAAAAAATGGAGTCCAGTAGGGTTTATTCATACAAGCAGTTACCCTGTGGACATACAGGGAGACCCTCCATTCAGGTACAGATGGTTCCATCTTAGGCTGGTTACAATGAGACTTTTAGAGAGAAAAAAGCAAATACAGAGTAGAATGTCTCACCATCTTTGGTCTTCCTGATTTGTTGTCCAAGTTTTATATTCATACAAAGCAACTGAAAATACATGACTTGGATCAGGCACATCAAAGAAGAATCGATGCCCTTGAACTGTGTGGTGTTGGTGAAGCAGATTGGATATCCCATGGACTGCTTAAAAGAACAAACAAATCTGTCGTGGAGGAAGTGCATCGAGCGTACTCCATAGAGGCGAGGGTGGCGAAGTTTGGTTTCATGTACTTTGGATATGTCTTTGGGAGAAGACTTCTGGGAAAGGTGGAGGGTCACAAAAGAATGGAGCTGGACGGACACAGGAACTACACTACTGGGCTCAAGCATGGTGGAGGGAGTGAGGATGGCGCAGGACAGGGTAAGGCTCCTGCTGCTGTCCACAGGGTTGCTGTGAGTTGTAGTCTACTCGATAGAACCTAATAACAAATAACACAACCACCTTCTTAGGAGGAGACTTGATGGTGTGATGGTTAAAGAGCGTGGCTGCTGAGGCCTAGTGGCAAGAAGCTGCACTGCAATCCCAGAGGTGCACGGTTCAAATCCACCAGATGCTCTGCTGGAGAAGGAGGAGCAATCTCCTCCTGTACCAGTCAGACCCGATTTGACGGTAAAGGCACAAAAAATAATAAAGTAAAAGAAAAATAATAAAAAAAGAGAGCGTGGCTGCTAACCAAAATATCTTCCACCAGCCTCTTCCTGGTGCTGTCTTCTTGCATGAAGTGTTGTTGCTGTTGTGTACCATTGAGTCAAAACCAAGCCATAGGTGAACTCTGGCGGGTTTTCAGAGGCAATAATAGAACAAGAGGAGGTGGCCCATCTTTCTCCTACAGAGCAGCTGGCAGATTCAAATCATAGGCCTCTGAGTTGACAGCACAATTCCTTACCACTCAGTTACTGGCGCTCAATCTTAGAAACCCTATGGGCAGTTCTACTCTGTCCCACAGGGTCAGAACAGACACTATGGTAGTGAGGGTAGTTTATTTTAACCTTCACACAATTAAATCATGCTCCTTTGCCTTCCGGAGATCGCCAGGCTGACCTTGGAACCTGCCAGGACATCTCCTTTACTAAGGAAACTCCAAAGGGTTGAAACTGCCCTCCCCTCTTGTGACACAGTGGCCAAAAAGTCTACTTTTGGGTGAAGTTAAAATCTCTGCACAAAATAAAACCCACACTGAGATACCATCTCACCCCACTAGCCGTGCAAAGTTTAACAGGACAGCAAGCAATACATGTTGGAAAGAAGGTGGAGAGATTGGAACTCTCATGCACCATTGGTAGGATTGCGAAGTGTACAACCACTCTGGAAGGGAGTTTGGTGTTTCCTCAAAAAGCTGAACATAGAAATTCCCTATGACCTAGCTATTCCACTGATAAGAATATACCCTGAGGAAATGAGAAGTGAAATACAAAGATTTGTACACCAATGTTGACAGCAACATTACTCACCATTGTAAGAACATGGAAACAACCCAAATGTCCAACCACAATTGAATGGAGTAAGAAATTGTGGTGCATTCACACAATGGAATACAACACAGCACAAAGGAGCAATGATTTTGAAAATGACTATATAACTTGAGAGAGACTGGAGAGTATTATGCTGAATGAACTAACTCAGTCTCATAAGGATAAATATTGCATAAGACTGAGGCACAAAAAGATTTGTACAACAATGTCCATAGCAGCATTATTCACCATTGCAAGAACATAGAAGCAGCCCAAATGTCCAACCACAAACGAATGGATTGAGAAATTATGGTACATTCACACGATGGAAAACTATGCATCACGCAGGAGCAATAACTTTCTAAATTATTACATAACTTGGGAGGGACTGGAGAAAATTATGCTGAGTGAACGAATTCAGTCCCACAAGGATAAATGTTGTGTAGTAGAATGAATATAAGGATCCAGGAGGGATGGGAGAGGCTGGAAGCAGAGGGATGTGGATGTGTAGAGGGAATGGGGGATTCATCATTGGGTTGTACAATTTTATGGGGGAGGGGTGAGGGAAATTGAATTTTTTTGAATTTGTATTAGAATTTTATAAATAAACTAGTGAAAAAAAGGATAACTAGCAAAACATGTATGGGAACTCAAGGGGGGAAGGGGTGGGAACACATGGATGAGGATGGGTGGAGGGAGATCATAGGGTTACACAATTTGGAGGGTGGAGGGAGGGGGTTGTTGTTATGTGCCATCGAGTCGCCTGTGACTCATAGCGACCCTATGTACAAGAGCCCTAAACCCTGCTCTATCCTGTGTCAAGCTTATTGTCCCCCATTACCCCAGTTACGGAATCGATTCATCTCATCGATGGTCTTTCTCTCTTGTGCTGTCCCTCCATCATCGCAAACATGATGTTTCTCTCCAAGGACCAGTTCCTCCTTGTAACATGTCCAAAATATGTTAGAAGTTTCAGAATTCTTGCCTCCAAGGAGCAGCCTGGTTTCACCCTTTCCAAGACAAACCTTTGTTCTCCTAGCTGCCCATGGTATAGTCAGCACTCTTTTCCAGCAGGGAGGGGTGGGTAAAGGAAATGGGAAAGATCTGGTGGGGATCTGGAAAGACAGGGTAATGGTGGACATAATTCAACAATGATTAATTTTATAAAACAATGAGAATGACTGTATGAAACACAATGTGAATGAAGGCTAGTGTGAAACACAATGTTTATGAACATTTTAATCAATATAAAATAAAAATTAGAGCAAGGAATGTATTCTCTGTACAGTGTTAACTTTAATTGGCTTCTTTGTTAATGGATTGTTTCATCATAGGAGGGGTTTGTATTGTTGTGATTGCACTGTTTCCACCTCATTTTCTTGTTCCTCTATTTCTGAACAAGTTTCACATTGTCTAGTAACTTTTGTGACTTTCATTTGTACCCAGTAATTCATAAGTTTTGGGTCTTATGTTTTTTAAAAAAATTAACACGATCCATGGCGGGGTGCACCCTGGCCATGTCGTGTCCCTGCACTGGCCTGGGGGTACCTTTCCTCTTTTAAAAGAAGTTTCTTGTATAAAACCATTATTGTAGATTGAGTATGAGGATCCAAGGGCCGGGGAGGGTGAAAGTAGAAGGGTGAGGATGTGTGGAGAGGAGGATTAATCATGGGGTTGCATCATTTGATGGGTGGGCGGGTGAGGGAGATGGGAAGGATCTGATGTGAAAAACAACGTGTTCAAGTTTTGTAAATAAACTAGTATAAAAAACAACTTGAAATGGAATGCATATGAATGATTTTATAAAACACAATGTAAATGAGAGATTGTATAAAACACAATGTATATGAAAGAAACATACTGTAAAGGTATTATTATATGAAAATCAATAAAAAAATAAAAAAAAAAGAATCACTGGCCTAAAGCTTTAAAACAAAATAAAATTAAACCAAACCAAAACAAAAATAAACACAGTTTCTCCATGTATAATTCAGTGTTATTGAGTATATTTTTCTAAAAAAATAATAGATGCACTTTATTTATTTAAATTATAGCTTATAATATATAATTACATAAAATAGGAAATCTATGAAAACATAATTTTAAAATTGTGATTTGAAGGAAAGTACCAAAAACCTGATTTTTCATTCATTCATTCATTCTTAAAGATTTCTCCTCCTCATTCCATAATGCATGTCCTGTTGCAGATTGCTAATTGCAATACACATGACATAACATTGATTATGTTCTTCAACTTATCACCCATTCTTACTCTCCTTTTTGGATTTGCTTCTTGTCTATTAACATAGATTTTCTGTCCCCTGAAGTTCCTATTTTCTTTTTTGAGCTGCTATGGCCAATTTGATCCTATATTGAACTAAAACAGCAATAACATGGCCCATTTGATCCTATATAGATCTAAAAAGGAATTGTTGTTGTGTGCTACAGATCTGGAACCAACCCATAGGTGGGAGTTGATTGCCAATCTTTCTTCTGTAGAGCAGGTGAAGGATTTGAACCATATACCTTTGGGATGGCCGTGAAGCTCATCCATATACGTTTGGGATGACAGTGAAGTTCCTTACCACGAAGCCACCAGAGATCCCTAAGAAGCAATGGCATTAAGCTAAACCACTCTTTGGTTTCCATAAGATTTCAAGGGACTTTTTTGGTTTAGAGTTTAAAGATTGTTTTAGGGCAATAGTTTTATGGTGTCTTCCAGTCTCCATGGCTTCAGGATATTTGAATTCCATGAGAATTTGAAATTTCCTCCTACATCCCCAAGCCCTCTTTGATCAGGATCATTCTGTAGAATCCTTTTTTCGTCTTCTTCTTTTTTTTTTTTTTTGTAGAATCCTTTTTAGTTTAAAAATTTTTTATTTTAGAATAAAATAAAATTTGCTTGAAAGGTTCATATACATTGTGCCTCACACCATTCTTCATTCACATTGTGTTTCAGTCAGTGATTGCCATTCATTATGTTTTGTAAAATTAATCACCACTGGACTCTGCCCCGCCTTTACCCCGTCTTTTCAAGTCCCTTCCGATCTTTCCCATTTCCTTTACCCCTGCCCTCTGCCCACAAATTCTCTCTGTGATTTCACCTCTACCCATCCTCAACCCTCTCTCTGTTGGATCACCATATGTATTTTACTAGTTATCCTGCTGTTTTTCCAAATGATCAGTACCGGCAGCTGGGCACCATGCAGTTCTCTGGCCACATGGCAGAGGAGGCAGCTGCTCACAGAAGCGATTAGCCACACCTTGCAATGCCCCTACTCTGTTCCTGGCTCTCCTCCTCTGTTGCTTCCAGTGAATAGAAACCAACTGCCATGCCTTGGATGGCTGATTGCAAGCTTTTAAGATCTTAGGGGCTACACAACAAACTTGAAGGCAGAACAGAAGCACCATACATAGTAGTAGGCCTATTAACAGAGAAGTCCCATGAAACCGTTACTTTAAGTGCCTAAATGGAACTCTGGTGGCCTAATGGTAAGAACCTGCTCTGCAGTGCCAAAGGCATGTGGTTTGAATCCACCAGCTGCTCTGAGGGAGAAGAATGTGAATTATTGCCTCTGAAAACCCACTGGGGTGTCAGCTATGGGTTGGTTCTGACTCGACAACACACAATAAACAACAAACCCCTAAACCAAGGAACCAAATCTTATGAAGAGTTTGTCTATAAGTAGCCTCAGTATTCACTTGTTGTAAGTAACACATAACTTTTGCCAACTCAACTTTTTACAAGTGACAGTGATGGCAGTGATTTGGCCTGGTGGCATTTCGATGAATTTGTTGTATGTGTGATCACAGAATCAACATGTAATGTGTTTTTAGGGTGGGGACCTTCAGGAAGACAGGAACCCTGACCCCCTGCCCAGCTTCTTAGGACCTGGGGCTCTTGGGAAATCCCTGCCTGTGCTCGCTAATCGACTCAGTTATTTTGGTCTGTGGAAAGGGCCCAGGGCTGCTGCTTCCAACCTGTGGTCCTGGCCATACCCATTCTGGGGCTGGTTCCGTAACAGGGAGGTTGACCACTGGCTGGCCATGTTGAGCTCCAGGAAACTGGGCTCCAAGATTCCATGCCCAGGATATGAATGGGGAAGGTGTGAGGAGGCCTGGGTCAGGGAGGACATTGTTGCCCACCTGTGAGCTTTGCAAACATCCACTGTTCTCCACCTGGGCCTGTTTGCTGCTGGCCCACGCCCCACTGCACTCAACTCGGTTTCTCTTCCCCTTCGTTCTCATTTTTGTCATCTAGAGATCTCGTCTCAGCCACCAGGAGGTTAATTTTAGCCCGGGGATTCCCAGGGGTAGCCAGCTGCAGGTCTGTGGAGGGCCAGAGCTGGGGGAGGAGACTCTTTCCATCCTCCCCCATTCCCTCCTACGGCCTCCCCACCCTTCTCAGGCCTCACTGTTCCCCAGGCCCAGGTTGATTCTCTTTGGCCCTTTCCTTTTACCAGGAATCCTGTTTTCCTTTAGCCCCTGGGGCCGTCACCCAGCCTCTTCTGAGTAGACAGGAAGGCGAGAGTCCAGAGAGGGCAAGGAACCTGCCCAGAGTCACACAGCGTCTGTCTGGGTAATGACATCAGTGGGGTTTGGTCATGGTCATCTTGGGCCCACCTGGCCACAGGCATCCTCTAGTTTAATCCTGAAGCGAACTCTATGGGACAGACTGTCAGGACCAACCCCTGGTGCAGATAACAAAACTGAGGCCCACACAAGGCAGTGACATACCTGAGGTGGGGGCTGATGAAGGTTAGCTGAGTGGATGACCTGCCTGTCTGACACTGGGATCTGGCCTCCTGCTCCCAGCCTAGCTTTGGTGGGTACCTTCATATGGGCTTTAGTCCCCCAGCACTGTCTCCTCCAGAACACCTCTCAGCTGTGTGTGGAGAGTCCCCTTGAGGTTCACAGCCCCGATCCTGCTGATGTCTGCTCATGACCTCCTTTCCTCCATCCATGTGAGCTTGGCAGGCCCTGGCCTCTTCTGGCCTCAGTCTCCACTCATCAAGCAGGTGCTAGCAGATGTCTCTGTCTCCTTTTCGGGTGTTAACCACTCTGGGCCCATTTTCCTGCTATATCATGGGAAAAGGATTGTGGCTAATGGCACAGAACCTGTGAGTGGCTCACGGAAAAACGGTCATCCAGATCTGGTGGCTTAATGGTAAGGAGCTGTGCTGCCAACCTGAGGTGTGTGGTTTGAATCCTCTAGCTGCTGTGTGGGAAGAAAATGGGCAATCTCCTTCCATGTGATTTACTGCCTCTGAAAACCCACTGGAGGGTCAGTTATAGGTTGATTCTGGCTCAAGTGTATATAACAACAATAACAACACCTTGTAAATGACACTGGAACCAGCTGCTTCCAATTCCTGGTGATGCCACGTGTGTGAAAGTAGAACAGTGTTCCACCAGGTACCAGGATCTGGGGTCTCAGAAGCAGTACCAGTCTCTCTTCTGAGTAATCTCTGAGTGCACTTGACCCTCCAGACTTACAGTGGTCACTCGTGTGTATCACCAGGGAGCGCCTGAGGGTGATAGGAATGTTCAGTGGATCTCCACAGTGAATGTAGCTATCTTCTGGATGTGTAATCTATAGGCCTCTGCCCTTGACCTTGCCTCTTTCTGATCCCTGCTTCGGGTCCTCTGCTGGACACTTGGATCTTGTGGCCAGGCCATGCACATATGGTTGATTCCTGCCTGTGGCCCAGTCTACCACCTACTCTAGCCCTTCGGATGTCCTCCTGGGTAGTTCTTTGAGCCTCACCCTGATATCCTCTGCCTGACATCCATCAGGGCCCTGTGGGGACCTGCCCTCTGGGGCCTTCTAGAACTTGCTGGGTCCCAGACCCTAAACTCTGCTCCTTGCTCCCATATGGGGCCCGAGACTGAGATGTTGCAGTTCCCACTGTGGTAGTGACCAAGGCCTTTCATATGTGGGGCCCTGGAGCCTCCCAGGTTGGAGGCTGGATGGCAAGTCCTGAGAGCCAAGGCACTAGTCTCTCTGTTGCACTGATCCTGAGGGGAGGCCTGCAGCTGAACTAGGGATCAAGAGCCTTACAGGCAGTGCCTGTTCTGAGCCTGTTCAATGTGAGCTGGGCCCATCTCACGTCTCTTGTCTTTTTTTGTCTTCAGTGTCCAGACTGAGTAGGATGGGGCCTCTGTTAGTTGCAGCCCCTGTGCACATGGAGGACCAGTAGGGAACTCATCTCAGGCCTCATCTAGATGTGAATTACTGACAGTCTCTATGGGCCAGGCCCAGGAGACTTCAGGTGGATTGGTGGACTGAGGACAGAAGGGTGGATGGACAGATAGAAGGATGTATATATGTGTGGGTGAATGGATGGATGACTGGAAATGTTGACAGATGGCTAGATGGATGGAAGGATAGCTAGATGAATGGATAGAGAGTGAGTTACTGATGGAGGACAGAGTGATGGATAGGCGGTTGAGTGGGTGGATGGATGGATACACAGATGGACAGATGAATGGATGGATGCATGATGGACAAATGGATAGATGGATGAATGTATAGATGAATGGATGATGGACAGATTAATATTTAGGTGGATGTGTGGATGGATGATTAGATGGATGGAAGGATTCATGTGTGGGTGAATGGATGGCTAGACAGATGATGGGGAACTGGACACATGGTAGCTAGATGAGTGCCTGATTGAGGGGGCCCCCATGAGGCACCCCGAAGACAGCCATGTTCTGGGCTTCTCATTATTACTGGGGATCTAAGCTCCCAGAAGAGGTGTTGTGAGAATTCACGCTCTCCCCTCCTTCCTTCACTTAGCCCAACACTCCTGAAGTGGATTGCCCATAGGGTCCCATGTTTGATCCTGCATCTCCTCTGAGCTTTGAGTGCTGGGCTGTGACCAGAAGGTTCTGGAATGGAAGATACACTTTTCTTTGCATCTGGAGATTCTGTCCAGTTTATGCCTGAAAGTGGGGGTGGGGTGGGGTGGGTGTGGGCACCAGAACATGGTGCATTCTCTAACAGTGTGGTGGAAGCTTCCAGGATCAGGGCCCCAACTAATTTCCACCCTGGGGAGGAGGCACCTGTTTCCAGGACTGGGGGCCGGTGGGGTTTCTCATGCTATTTTGAGCATCAGGGACTCTTGGTTTCACCCAGCCAGCTGTGCAAGGTGAGGCTTGGGGCCCATGGTGCCAGCTGGCAGCAAAGAGCTGGCCTGGGGCTTCAGGGCTCAAGTAGGGTAAAGGAGATGACAACAACAATGGCCCTGAAGACAAGAGGGCAGACATCTTTGCTGTTAGCAAAAACATCCATTTAATCTAACTGTCCTCTTTCCACCTCCAATGTTACCAGGCTGGCAGCACAGATGGAAGCAGGCTGAGATCTGGTGACAAGGACCTGATCCCAGGCTAGGGCTCCTCCCAGGCCTTGCAGACTAACGTGACCTCCTTGGGGGACCCTGGTGGGCACTCCTGCCTCCCTCTCTTCCTTTGGTCTGTTCTCTGCTTCCTGACCTCACTCTCCTTTGTGAGGCTTGATTCTGCTTTCTTATCATGGTTCCTTCAGACAGGGCTGTGACTGAGTCCTGGCTCATGGTAGGTCTCAGTGCAGGGCACTGTCCTCTTGGAGCCTCTTTCCTGTCGGGCAGTAGCCTCTCTAGCTCTCTTCTGAGCTGGGTCATGGCTCTCCCCACCAGTAGTAAGGAAAATGGTGTAATTTCCTGCTGTTTGCATCTTGAAAATGACTCTTTGGTCCCTCTCACATCTGTGAAATAATTCCGTCATTCAGCAAACACTTGGACTCCAGTATCCAAGATTGTCTAAATAAGAGTTGTTGTTGTTGTTGACCCATAGCTGACCCTCCCGTGGGTTTTCAGAGGCAGTAAATCTCATGGGAAGAGATTGCCCACCCTTCTCCTATAGAGGAGCTGGTGGATCTGAACCACGTGCTTTTGGGATTGCAGCACAGCTTCTTACCATTAGGTCACCAGAACTTCCTAAACAAGGGTTGAAGGGGTGCTCTTGATAATCGTGGTCAGGAAGGACAGCAGACACAGCTGGTCCTCATGGACAAACCCAGACCTGAGTCTAGTGGTCACTGAGTCTGCTAAGACTACTGGTCACAAACCCAGACCTGAGTCCAGTGGTCACTGAGTCTGCTAAGACTACTGGTCACAGAAGCAGACTTGGGGCAGTCTGTGGAGCCTGGCCGGGTCACTTCAGAGCTCCTGTTCTTGTCTTCTTGGACCTTGCTGATGTGCACAGATGTTTATACTTGTGTATAGGGCTCACTGGGTCTTTTGTGGCCTAGTGGTAAGAAGCTGCGCTATTATCCCAAAGGCATGTGGTTCTAATCCCTCAGCTGCTCTGAGGGAGAAGGATGGGCAATTTCCTTACCGCCTCTGAAAACCCAGAGGGTTAGCTATGAGTTGGTTCTGACTCAATGACAAAAGCAACACCACCAACAACAATGCACAATCAGCCCATGTGCTCAAAAGCAGCAGTTTACACCTTAAGCTTTTAACTCTTTTGAACAGATATATTTAAATTATTGTGCAATTTGGCCAGATAGTTTGATAAAAATAATGTTTAAAATGTAGGGCAGTGAACACTTGGGTCTGTCTCTTTCTTGGCCACTTGTTTCCCATGTGAAAACCTAGCCTCCCTCTGTGGGGGATGCTTGCTGGGTGGACTGGTGACTGTGTTGTGGACACAGGAATTTCTGGGAAGCGGTGGTGATTGCTCCAGGTTGAGGACTCAATACTGGCTTATACCAGATACACCCAGCAAAGTGTCCTTACTATCAACATTGTCCTTTGACAGGTCACTGGGGCTGGTGGCTTTTCAGAAAGGTGACACAAAGACTGGTCACTGCTCCTTTATTGTTCATGTGGTCATGGCCTGGAACAGGTTATCTGAGATGACTGTGTGGGAGGAGAGGCACATGGGAGTGTGTCCATGCCCCAGTCTTCACAGCCCTTCAAGCACAGCAGGCTTTGGGGGCTTTACACCGTGAGGATTTTGGAGAGACACAGTCTGCCTGGCCTTCATAAGTCTTGCTGAGGTCCATGAAAAGGATGGAGAGACTCGGGGATGGAATAGTCAGTCCTTGTGGGTACCTCACCCGGAATGTGGAGAGTGGCTGATGCATCTCAGTGTCTATGTCTCATTCTGGGTCATGGACCCTCATCCTGGCATGAGGAGGGAATGTGGGACTCTAACATCTCAGGCCAGCAGCTGTGAGGACGTCATACCCCAGAAAATGCCCAAGACTGCAAGCATGTCATACTGCTTTTCAATGCCTGCCCTTCCCTGTGTGGGCTGTACACCCTCTAATAAGACAGGAGACTGATGGACCCTTGTAGAATGAGAGGAAAATGTAGAAAAATTGTATTTAGAATTAACCAACTGCACTCAGTTTAAATTATTCCAATTTTGTTAGCAACATGCAAAACATCATTGTCAGGAGTGAGTCAAACATAGGCCTTCTCTCATTCAGGCCTGATCAAGGTGTTGACCTTGGCCACATCAACATCACAGAGCTTCTTTTCAGCTTGTTTGATCTGGTGCTTATTGGCCTTGACATCCACTGTGGACACAAGTGGGTTGTTATCTTATGTATTCTTCATGGCTGACTTGGTGGTCAGGGGAAACTTGATGATGGCATAGTGGTCAAGCTTGTTTCTCCCGGGGGTGCTCTTCTGGAGGTATTCAGGCTGCCTTTGTAGTCTCAGTGTCTTAGGCTATTGTACAGTGGGTGACATGTGAATCTCCTTTTTTTTTTTTTTAAATGGCTGTGGATGCCCTTCTTGACCACCTTCCTGGCCTTTAGTGCCTTTGCTTTGGCTTCAGTTTTGGGAGGTGCAGGGGCTTCCTTCTTAGCTTTCAGCACCATCTTCATAAAAAAGTCTTGATTTTTTGACTGCTGCTGCCTATCTGTTACTTTGCCACCCTGTGGTAGCTTGGGTGTTGCTGTTTGCTGGACGTCATGCCACCAGTATTTAGAATAGCAGCAGGGTCACCCATGGTGGACAAGTTTCAGTGGAACGTCCAGACTATGACAGACTAAGAAGCAAGACTGGCCATCCACTTCTGAAATAACAGGCCTATGGACAGCAGAAAACATGGACCATGTTGGGTGTATTGCTTACGTTGGGAGGCAGTGGAGATGTGACTGGTGAAGGGCTGCCTCCTCCAAGCAGAATTTACTGTAATGATGTGGGTGGAGTAAAGAGCCCACTCAGTGAAGGACCATCATTTGCTGATGAAGCAAGGCTCAAAATGAGGAGAAACACCTGCAAACATTCAATGATAATTGGAACGTGGACTGTATAAAGTACAATCTTAGTAAAACAATAACAACAAAAAGAAATGGAATGTATAAAGATTGACATCATAGGCATTAATGATGTGAGATGGAGTAGTATTGGCCATTTTGAATCAGACAATCATATGATCGACTATGCCAGAAATGACGAATTGAAGAGGAATGACGTGACATTCACTGTCATAAGGAACATTTAAAAATCCATCCCCAAGTACAATGTTGAGTGATAGCTTTCTATCCATACACATACTAGGATGTCCCTGTTTAATGCAGTTATTTTTCAAATCTGTGCACCAATCATGAAAGCCACAGGTGAGGAAATTGAGAGTTTCTAACTACTTTTGGTGTCTGAAATGGATCAAACATGCAATCAAGAGTCATTAATAATAATTTGTGCCTGGAATAAAAAAGTTGGAAACAATGAAGAAGGACTGTTAGTTGGAAAATACGGTTTTGGTGACAGAAATGAGGCTGGAGATCAAATGACAGAATTTTGAACAATTAATGGTTTATTCATGCAAATACTTTTATTAAAAAATTTAAACAGTGACTACACACATGGAGCTCACCTGATGGACTACACAGGGTTTGAATTGACTACATCTGTGGAATGAGATGTTAGAGAAGCTGAATATCATCAGTCAAAACCAGGCCAGCGAGTGACTATGGAACAGACCATCAACTACTCAGTGCAAGCTCAAATGGAAGTTGAAGAACATGAGAGCAAGTTCATGAGAACCAAAATGTGACCTTGGGTATATCACATCTGAATTAAAAAACCATTTTAAGAATAAATAAATAAAAAAAGGAGAGAGAATAGATTTGGCACATTGAACACTATTGACCAAAGACTAGATGAGTTACAGAATGACATCAAGGGTATCACCCATGAAGAAAGCAAAAGATCATTATAAAGGAAGAAAGAAAAGACCAAAATGGATGTCAGGAGAGACTCTGAAACTTGCCTTGGAACAAAAATAAGAGAAAACAAAGAGAAGGAATGGCGAGGTTAAGATTGCTGAACAGGAGATTTCAAAGGGCAGCTTGAGAAGACAAAGCAAAGTGTTGTAATGAAATATGCAAGGAACTGGGGTTAGAAAGCCAAAAGAGAAGAACACATCTAGGAGTTCTCAAGATGAAAGAATTGAAGAACACATTCAAGCCTTGATTCGCAACAATGAAGGGAAATAAAGTCTTGAGCAATGCAGTAAGCATCAAAAGGGGATGGGTAAAGGGGAAATCATAGAGGCGCACAATTTGGTGAATGGAGGGAAGGGGTAAAGGAAATGGGAAATATCTGGCAGGGTCCTAAAAAGACGGGGTGATGGTGGGGGCATATTCCAATAGTTATTAATTTTTTAAATTTTTAAAAAATTATTTTTAATAGTGAAGAATGTCTATCTGTGTTTCATTGATTATGCAAAGGCATTTGACTGCGTGGATCATAACAAACTGTAGCTGACTCTGAGAAAAATGGGAATCCCAGAACATTTAATCGTGCTAATGCGAAACCTATACTTGGACCAAGAGGCAGTAGTCAGAACAGAGC